>NW_010341192.1:18961-20494 GCF_000700745.2 Antrostomus carolinensis
CTGAACCTGTGGGAGTTCACTGTGTATCTGATCCCATGGCTGTCTTCTGAGAGCCCTGGGCATTAGCTCATGGCTCTGCTGCATGGGAGAGCAGCTCTGGCTTCTGCTAGTCAAGCAACTTGAATGCATGAAGGTGTCTCTACTCGCTCCTCACCATGCCAAGATAGACACACTTTGAAGCATTCATATTCTGGAGTAAATGCCCACACATGAACTGATGAGGGGATATATGTAATCACACCTAGACAAGCCTTATAAACTAACATAACCATAAACAACTAAAAATTCAGCACCCAATTGTGTATGAAGCAGCTGGGTGCCGAGAAACCATTCTGGGAGCTTCAATGCATCTGAGAAAAGAGTCCAGCTTTCTAGAGGTGGGAGCTCATAACCAGAGTCCGACTCAAAAGGCCCCAGAGGCCATGACTTTGCAGAAACATCAGTGCCAGGGCAAATACAGTTTGTAATACCCATCCAAGACTGCCTGACTCACTGTGTTATGGAGGCAATTCACAGAAACAGTGTGGAAATAGCTATCCTGGTGACATTAACTGGTTGGCACAATGATGCTTCCCCCAGCAAGTAGCTGAGAATGTTTTGGTAAACCTTGTCCCAGGCAATGGCACAGAGGTAAATTATTAACATTGTTTCTGTACCATCCCCCTTTCATCAAGTGGGAGCAGGAAAATAAAAACCATGAACAAAACCCAGAACCTAGACACATGAATGCTTCATTTTGAGAGGAATCTGCTAGAGAACTGGGATTGTATAGGGGTTGTATATTGTCCTGGAAGCAAATAATACTCAGAAAAAACAATGAGACCATTAAAAAAAATATCTCCCCCCAGCTCCAACCTAGCTTAGCACACTGAACACTGTCCAGGGAGAGAAGGCAGGGAAACTGCTCAGCAAAAAGCATTGAATATTCCATGTAGGTTGTTTTTGATGTCAGAAAATAATTCAGGAACTATTGTAGGAGACAGCAGCCGGGCAGGCTGTCCACCAGTACATATCAGGCCAGCATAATACTGAGCCGTATTAATATGAGCTGACCAGATGGTCTGATTAAATCCTAAATGACTTGTGGAGTGACTGCAAAGTGGGTCAAAGAAAAAGTTACTGCTTTGAAAAAAAAAAAAAAAAAAAGAAATAGATTTGGCTTTGTGCAGAGGGGTAGAGGCTGAAAAAAAAGCACTTCTCCAGTGAAAATATTAGCTATTAACAGCATCCTGTTAGAAATGCAAGGTGAGGCACGGGGACTGACCGGGGGAACGTACGCTGCTCCTGTCCCCTTCCTTAGGACACAGAAACCCCCAGAGGAGCCGAGCTTACCAGGTAGCTCAGTCCAGACCCCCAGCCCCTAAATGCAGGGGGGTCACTGCAGTAGCAACAGCAGATGTAAAGCCCTGACCCCCAAATTCCCAGGTCTAAAGCAAAGGGGGCTGGAAAGCAAAGGATTTAACAAAAGAGCTGAAGCGGGGAAGCCGTTCAAGACCTGCACGTTGAGGTATCGGAGGGGCCTTCAGAGACATG
>NW_010341193.1:0-5108 GCF_000700745.2 Antrostomus carolinensis
CGGGGGCATCCCGGGCTGCGAGCCCGCGGGCGGGCTTGGCGGGGCTCAGCCGGGCCCTACGGGGTCGGTGCGGGAGCGACAGGGTGAAAAGTGTCCGTTCTCGGTGGGGCAGGGAGGGCTGGTGCCGGCAGGGCTGGGGAAGAGGGGAACGAGAGGGCCTCCCAAGGGGAAGGGGAGGGGCAGGCACTGATCTCTTCTCTCTGGCCACCAACGAATGCCAGGAGCAGAGGAAATGGCAGGAACATGTGGCAGGGGAGGGTTAGGTTGGCCATGAGGAAAAGGTTCTTGAGGCACCCAGAGGGTGGTGGAACACTGGAACAGGCTCCCCAGGGAGGTGCTCATGGCACCAAGCCTGACAAGATTCCAGCAGCATTTGGCCAACATGTGCCCTCAGGGACATGGTGTGAATGTTGGGATTGTCCTGTGCAGGGACAGGAGTTGGACTCCATGATCCCTGTGGGTCCTTTACAGCTCACAGCATTCCATGAGTCTATGAACCGAGCAAAACCACAATGTGGTGAGTATCTGCCATCCCACCTCTGCCAGGAGCCCTGCCAACAGAGACCCCGACACCACCGGGCACCAGCCCACCGCCCTGCCCGGGGGATTCGATTCCCTGTGCCAGGTTCCCCATCAAGCCACATCCCTCCATTAACGGACACTTGCACAATTGCTGCCGCATCTCCTGCACCTGGAGGCACCAGAAGAGCTGTAAGATCAGTTGTGATGTGTGGGCATCAGGTGATGCAGACCCCCAAGTGAGGGAGGAAGAAGCCTGAGCTGGTCAGTGGTTTGCAGCTCTCAGACTCTGATATTAATAAATTTAAAAGCGATGCATGGTGTCCCAAATCACAAAGCAAGAGATTGTTTTCAAATAAAGGGCTCTGACCCACTGCAGTGCGTATGAATATTGAGGGGAAAAGAAATGAGTGGAAAAAAATTACATTCATATTCAGACTTTGAAAAGGATAGCAATTTCAAATTCCAGCCTACGGTTATGTGGTGAGATTGAAAACATGTCTTTTTAAAGGAAATGGCAATCCTGTTGTTTTTCCAAGACTTTTCTTAGTAAAGCAGACTCCCTTCAGACGTGGCAGGCGGTTCCGATTGCAGCAGGATTTGCGTGTGCACACAGTGCTTCAGTAAGAGGGAGTGAAGGATAAGATTGCAACAGGTCTGTTAAAGGGAAAACAATGAGTAGCTGTTCAAGACTAAGGAAGCTTGGAGTCAAGATTAAACTTAAATCATATCTTTGGTTTAGAGATAAACACTTAAGATAAGCCATGAACTGTGGGTTCATTCACAGAATCACAGAATCGTGGTGGTTGGAAAAGACGTTTAAGATCACCGAGTCCAACCCTAAACCAGCACTACCAGTTCCACCTCTACGCTGTGTCCCTGAGCACCACGCTGGCACCATTTTTCCACGTGTATTTTGGTTTCTTCCCTTGTTGTTCCTGCCCCATCTCACCCAGCAGCAGGAACCCTCTCCAGCTCCAGGCCACCACGCTGGTGGGCTGTGCTGTGGGTGTCCTCTACGTGTGTGTCCCCAGGGAGCCAGCCCATGGGCGCAGCGTGGCTCGGCCGTGGCAGCGCAGGGTGACTGGGTGACACACACCAGTGAGCACCGAGCCCCCCAGAACTCGGTCCTGGGAGCTGGAGGAAAGGCCAGCCAGCCTCTTCCCCAGGGACTGGGCCAGCACTGCAAGAACACTGCTCCCAGCTGCGGCTTTCCTATGGCCAACGGCTCAAGTTTTGAGGTTTATCTGCTGATGTTTGTGCTGCAGAAACCAACACCTGCCGTGGCATAGCTGAGAGCCAGCTCCTCCGCACCGTCCGCCGTTCTCCATCACATCACCTCCCGGGCAGAAGTAACACAGCAGTGGGTATGTCACTGTATAAACACAGGTGTGTCCCACAGTAAATCACAGGTAAACCTTAAAACTGGAATTAAGACTCAGTTCTGGTGTAACTGCCAGAGAGAGGAGTTTCACCTTCGCTGTGCACTCCATCAGCAGTCCCGTCTGTAAGCCGCTGACTTTATTTCTCCTGCTATGGAAGTTCAGTCACTAAAAACTTAGGAAACACTGAACTCGGGATCCCCTGGCAGTTCATCTCTGCTGCCAGGGTATTTGGTGATTTTTTTGAAGTCTCCACACACAGCAATTACACAGTCAGATGAGAATGGAAACTTGGGAGGAAAGTTTATGGTGGTGTTCTGCAGGAAAATTGCCATGCTGTAGTTGTAGAAAACTGGGAAGTATCAGGCAATTGTGTGTTGGAGGGTTAAAAATCTGAAGATTAAGAAACTAAAGTTTACCTTTCTGTTTTTAAAGGTTTCTGGATTTAAAGGCTGACCTCGTTACTCCGGGGGCAGGGTGATTTTTGGTGTTTGGTGGTGGCAAAGTTCTATTTTTAGATGTCTGTTTGTGCAAAGTATGATTGAGAGCAGCTTTCCCCAGAATGGAGCTGGTTATGTAATAAAAGATTAGGACAGCCATTCGTGTTTGTTTTCTTTCTTATAAATAGTGACCCAGATTGGCTGTGGCTCTCGTGCCGTACGCCGCCGTTCCAGGCGCTGTGACAGGCGAGGGCTGCGAGGGTGCCGGCGAGGGCGGCCGCGGTACCCGCACGCACAGGGATCATTCGCTGGGATGGGGAATGGAAATAGCAGCGGGGCTTGGGAATTTGCATAGAGGTCATGTTTTGCTAATACGTGTCTTGTAGAAGCAGACAGCTTGTAAAAGAGGATGGTTAAAACCTGACCCCGCAATGTTTTTAAATTTCAAATTATGCATAAAGTATGCATTAAATTAATTAGGGAATTCATTAAGAAGAGAAGAGTGAAGAAACTAGTTAGCAGTGTGCAGCATTTAGTGATGTAAGCCATTTTCTATAATTGTTATATATAATTTGTCTCATAACATTATCCTTTGATAAATTATTACAGCATAATATGATATATGTAGCTTATTAACAGTTTCATTAATTACTATTAGAGCAAAGACACTCTGAAATCTGGTACACATAAGAACAAATGTTGAAGCAGATGGTTGAAATTAGTGAAACGCAATCAGTTGCCGAACCCTTTTACCTAATTACATTATTACATCAAAATACAACTAAATTTGTCAAGTCATCGGCGAAGCGCCGGGATGTTTGGAGCTGCCACCGCAGTGCGAGGTTCACCCCTGGACCCCAGGTCCCCGCGGGGCACAGGGACCCGTCGGATGTTCTCCATCGGCTCCACTGCCCCTGTGCCCTCACCGCAGCTCCTGGCAGACATTGAGCCTCACCATCCTTGCCCTCACCTGCATCCTGGGTCAGCATCTTCCTCCTCCTCCTCATGGCCCCAGGAGCATCATCACTTCCGCACCTTTCACAGAAGCACAGCATCCCAGAATGGCCTGGATTGGAAAAGCCCTTTAAGATCATTGAGTCCAACCATGAACCCAACACTGACCAGTCCCCTATGACTAACCCATGTCCCTCAGCACTGTGTCTACACGACTCTTCAATCCCTCCAGGGATGGGGACTCCACCACTGCTCTGGGCAACCCCTTCCAGTAACTTCACACTTCTGTGTCATCGATGAGCTTGTTCCACCCACTGTCCATACACATTCCTCTTCCACTATAGGACTGGCTTAAACGTCTCTTGCTGCCCTTTGAGAGCACAGCAATTGCACAGCACATGCTCTGATACAGGGGGATCAGCCTGGTCAGTCTCTGATTGAGTTGGTGGTCACCATCCTTCTAGGGCAGGATGTTCTCCTTTTCTCAGTCTTTGAGCTCCTTTTTTCGAGGGCACAGTCATTAGTAAGGTGTGTGGAGTTTATACAAAGTCACTGGACTTGCACAGGCTAAAGACAATGGGCCCCTTGGTACTTAAAGCTAAATTGCAGATGTCTTGTTACAACTAAAAATAAGAATTTACCTATTTTCTAACTAAGCAAAAGCAGCTTGCCTGGCAGCACCGGTGCAGAACGGGTTTGTAACCTCTTTCCCAGCCCCAGCACGCTGCTGTGGGCTTCTCCCTTTTCTTGACACAGCCCTGAGCTTTGCTTGGTTTGGACCAGGAGCCATGAAAGAAAGTTTGCAGGATAAAAACAAAAGCAAGTGCTGGACAAACAGTGCCTGGGTCTGCTGGGGGACCTGAGGTGCAAACCTCGAGCCACGGACTCAGCCAGGACAGGTACCTGCATTGGGGTTGCTGTGAGCTAGAAGGTTCACTGAGCACCCGTCACGCAGAAATTTGTATAAATGGGGTATATGTACAGCTGTGAGAGCCAGGAGAAGTGAGGGAAACAAGTGTGGCATTAACGAACTGAATATTCTTTGTTCCCGTAGGTCCCAGGCACCAACTGCACCGACATGGCGTGTTTCTGCTGCTGCAAGCAGATTTTTGTTTGAGCTTCCTGAATTCTTTCTTTTATACCTGACTAAGTGCAAAGAAATAAGAAGCACGTAACTCCCCTGTGTCCCTGCAGTCCTGTGATCTTTCTTGGGGTATCACCCCAAGGAGGGTGCCCTTCCTCTTCATCTTCCTCTTCCCCTTCCTCTTCCTCTAAGAGTTATTCCAAGTCCAATCGCCTGGTGATCCGGCTGTGGGGATCCTGCTCAGCTCACGGAGCAGAGGGGCTTTGAACAGGCAGCCTGTTCAAAATAACTGTTTAATATTTGAGGTACTTGACAGCTCACCTCACCTAAACATCCTTCTCTCCATCTCCTGCCTGAAAGGCTCAGACCCTTAATGAAGGAATGGCAAGCGCTGGCTCTGTAGGGTGGGCTGTAGGTGTGCAATCCTGCCCACCTTTGTTTGCTGGTGACAGTGGATGTTGGCACCAAAGGACACTTTCCTCCAGTATTTGCAGGAGCAGGAGCGGGCGCACGTGTGTCAGTGAACAGCAGCGAGGAGGGGAGCAGGGTGTGGCTGACCCATATCCCAGTGGGAATCGGGACACAGGTCCCCAAAGCTGCTGTTGGGGCTGGCTGGCCATGGAAACCCCCCCAGCAAGTCAGGGACCCCGTGTTCTGCTGTGAAGGGCTTCTGCTCCCACCCTTTCATTTTTTCCCCATGTCCTGGTGTGTATCTGGGCCAGAGCTGGT
>NW_010341194.1:0-1701 GCF_000700745.2 Antrostomus carolinensis
CAGAGATTTCCCATGGTGCCACCACCATGCTTGAAGGGGGCTGGTCCCCCTCCTCCCCTGCACCACCACCCCCTTTAATTAAAAATTGAAATCGTGTAATTGCCTCTTCATTAAAGCCAATTAAAGCCTGGCTGACAAGGGAGGAGGCGGCACATTTTGCAACTCGCCGTGGAGATGAGAAAGCACACACCGCAATTACGGTGTCTGTTTGCTTTGCCTTCACCCAACGTCTTCATCAGGGCTGGCTTTGAAATCAGACCCCGGGTGAAACAGCGCTGGCAGGTTCCTCGTGCCCAGCAAACCCCATGTACTGGTTGGGCTGAGCGCTGGGAGAGGCTGCTGTGCACCACAGTGGGAAAGGGAGGACAGGCTTTCTCCTCCTCCTCCTCCTCCTCCTGCCCTGTGCCCACAGGTGAGGCCAGGTGTGGAGCAGAGATGCTCAGGGGATGAGGGATGGAGAACGAGAGTCATCCAGGCCTGGCCAAGAAGCCTTCTGCTTGCAGGGCTGGTGCCTGCAGCTCTGCCTTTGCCTCTCCATTCGCAGGGGCTTCAGTCCCAAATGAAAGAGGGACTTTGCAGCCGCTTCAGCCTCGCTAGGGGAAAGGGACAGAAATCCCCTGCTCCCCTAAGGCACCAGATGAAGCAGGGAGCAGTAAAAGGGAAGGCTCCATCCCCCCTTCTCCTTGGCCAGGAGATCCAGACACAAGCCAAGCCGTCTCTGTGACCACAGGAGTTTCCAGACAGAGCAGCTCTGCCGAGCCCACAGCCGCAGAGCCGAAGGCTGGTGCAGTGCCGTGCTGTGGTGTTGCTGCTGGAGGTGCCAGCTCAGTGATTTACCCTCCTGCTGCCCGGCTCTGAAAGGCCTGAGCAAGCAGCCCGTGCGAACGCTTTGTTGCACACCCCGCACTTGCCCACGTTTTGACCTGAACCGCGCTTATTAACCTCTTTATTTTATTTTATTTTATTTTTTTTAGTATAATAACAGTCCAGTGTTCTTTGTAGATGATCTTTCTTCAAAGATCTTCTTTTTGATCTTTTCATAGGCTAAGTAACAATTCATCCTATATAAATCTCAGATTGAAAGTACATAATTTGTTTTTCCTTGCTTTTTTTTTGAAGCGGTAAGAGATGAAACAGCTTAGGGGAATGTCAGCAGCAGTTAGATCTTAATTGGTTTTTCTCTGCATCAAAACGCCTTGAACTATTCACTTGTGTGCAGGAGCTCTACGTGACCTTTACAGCAAGTGCTTTAACTCCCCTAACAAGTTATATCCCATCGCCGACTTTCGGAGTTTACTCTGGTAGTGGCTCTGATACTCATTTTGTACCCAACCCTCCTTCCCTTACGCCCTTTCTCTCCAGGCAAATCAGAGAGTTTCAAATGTGCCTGAAGTCAGGAGCGTGAAAAGTAAGAAGGACGACCAGATAATTGGGTGAAATGAAAAATAATATGAAAAAAAAAGGGAAAAAAACCCCTCAACCCTGCAAACTCCTCCTAAGTGTGACATTACCACTGTTGGCCAAGTAGATGTTAATACTAAAACATCAAGGCACCGTTCATCCTTTACCCCTAAAAAGGTGGACGAGTGCGGACTCGACAACTGCCAGAGTGAATTTGCTTTGGGAAAAGATCAGTTTATCAGCTCACAGGGAATATTTTGCACAGTGCAAAGATTTGCTTCGATGATTGATAGACCAATG
>NW_010341195.1:0-476 GCF_000700745.2 Antrostomus carolinensis
TGGGTCTCACACCCTTGGGGACAGGACCCCCCAGAGTCCCCCATCCTTAGGAAGATGACCCCCGAGGGTCCCCCCATCCATGGGACCAGCACCCCTGAATCCCTGTGGGTCCCCCATCCTTGGGGACAGGATTCCCAGCCCCATGGGTCCCCCCACCCTTGGGACTAGTACCCCCCAGGGCCCCACATCCCTGGGGACAGGATCCCAAATCCCTGTGGGTCCCATATATTTGGGGACAGGACCCCCGAGAGTCCCCCCTTCCTTAGGGACGGGACCCCAAAGACCCCAAATCCCTGTGGGTCCCCCCATCCATGGGACCAGCACCCTCTAACTCTATGGGTCCCCCACCCCTGGGGACAGGATCCCCAAGGTCCCCCCCTCTTTAGGGACAGGACCTGGAATCCCTCTGGGTCCCCCATCCTTGGAGCCAGGACCCCCAAGTCCTGTGGGTTCCCCATCTTTGGGGCCAGGACCCC
>NW_010341196.1:0-793 GCF_000700745.2 Antrostomus carolinensis
GATGGATGGATGGATGGATGGATGGATGTCTAGAGGTTGTGCTGAGTGGGTATAAAGAGAGACGTGGGGAGAGGTTTGCAGAACGATTATCCAGTGGAGCTAAGCGGGATCTGCTGTGTGTGTGTCGGGGGGAGCGAGGGAAGGGTTTGCTGAAGCTGAGGGGGGTTGCTGGCTGCTCTCTCACGTGCTTTGTACAAGAGAAATGGAAGAGCAGCTTCCCGAAGAAGCGCCTTGCGCTTTTTAAGTATATCACAATTGATAGCAGAAGAGCAAAAACCATCTTCAAAACTGGTTTTAAAATCTGTTTGATGTCTCAAATTGCTTTTCAGCATCTGACACAATTAAGTGCAAAATGCTCACTTCTGCGTACAGCCAAGTACTTCTTTCTGCCTCGTACTTTGCTGTAACAAGCGAGCTGTAATAACCACATTCTTCCCACTGTGTAAAACAGGAACTCTTTTTTTTTTCTCCTTGGCTTATCAACTGCTGTTGTGTCTTTCTACCCAAAGCAGAGCTGGTACCTTCCTGCCTTACCAATTTTGCCTCACAATGACATTTCCATCTATGCACTGCCTTGTCTTTAGAGGTGCACAGTACTACTGACTGCCAGATACGCTGGAGGGATTAGAATAACTGGCCAGGTTACAGTGTCCTTTACCAAATCTGTCCACCTGATGACATGAATTTAAGATGCCTGGTAGTAGAGGCTGAGCTTGTGTCCAGTCCTACTGCTGAGCAGTGGTTGGAGCTTTGCTCCATGGTGCAGAGATGAGTCCTGGTCCCCCTCCTCCTG
>NW_010341196.1:842-4634 GCF_000700745.2 Antrostomus carolinensis
TGACCACAGCCCTGAGGACTTCATCTCATGGCAGCTGCTGCCAATGGTGAAATGATTGCCTGGAGAGTGGTTGCCCAAGACTTCTACCACACTTTGCTGCAGTTAATACCTGATTGGTTTCTGAAGAGGGAGTGTGATACAGCATCACAATGTGGTGGAGTACCTTCCACTGCCTAGCTGGACAAAGTGATGGAGTAGATACTCACCCTTTCCAAGTACTGAGATCTGATTTAAGATGACTAAATGTGTGTCTTTGATTTTTCTTCTATCACTTCCTTCAATTTTGCTGAAGACAGAGTACTATGTACCTTCCACCCTGGCAGAGCCCTGATGCCAGGAACCCGTCTGAAATGTGAAGGGATGCTCAAGTACTGTGAAGACGAACATTTTTTTCTTACAAGTTCTACTTCATGATTCTGCATTCTGAAGACAAATATTAATGGTAGCACTTGTGTTTCCTATTCCTGCTCCAAAGAGCCCACAGTGGAAGGAACACAGACCTTGTTTTTGCCAGCACTGACAAGGGAGTAGGGATATTACTTTTTACGGATCTTGGCAGCCCTTTTGGAATTCCTCAGCCTGGAGGCACATGCGACGGGGGTACAGATGGGAATCCTCCTGTGGAGAAGCAGCTTGAGACCCTGGCTGGGCCATGCAGCATATGGCAGCTTTGCACACCCTGCACAGCCAACGCAGGCAGCCGTCAACAGCAAGCCAACCGCTCAGCTGCTCGTTCATGGTCGTGGTGCTCCCTTGAGACTACTAGCACGCCATCTCTTTGTGCCTATCTGTGGAAGAAGATTCCTACCTTTATGCATATGCAGTAGTGGGCTAGTCCTAATTTTGCCTGAAGCTGGATCTCAGTGACAGTACGAATATTTTGTTTACTACTTGGGTCCTGTGGACTCTCTTTATACTTCTGTTTTTTCTTCCACTCAGTGCCAAAGCATCATGGCTTTTTACAATACAGAAAGTCTTTCTCACTACTGGGGAGATTACACTGCTTGTATGGTTACATACAGTTAAATGGAAGAATGTGTTGGCAAGAAATCAGTTATGATACTGGTGACACAGCATGAACAGTTTTGTTGCAAATATGTATTTAACATCAAACTATTTTACTTTCTGGCACAAACATGCCCAATATTTGCCAAGTGACCGCTGAAACTTTCTTCCTTTTTATTATCTTAACTATACCTTTCTCAAATTAAATTTATTTAGCTGAGATTTGGCACATCCTTCTGTGATTGTCTGAACTCCTACTTCATCTTCTGCTTGGCTGAAGGATCACATGCTTGATCACATCATAGGACCAAGAGACAGAAATTGTCTAGGACTTTTTTCATATATTTGGTGTGACCTTTTAAACTATTTTCCTGTAAACATTTGCTTTTATTTTCTTGACATGCAAAGCGGTTTGAACTGCTAACCTACCTCACAGACACTGGGAGGTTCCCTCTGTTAAATGCTTATAAGGCATTCAAGACACCCTGCTGAAAGGTGACATTGAAGTGCAGTGTTTTAGTTAATGCTTTTGAAAAATTCTGGGCCAGTTTCCCTCCTTTGCTGAACTCACTGGAGTCACTGGAGTATGTGTGATTGACCTGCAGAGAAGTTTTATACTGACTGTTTAGTTTAGTAACCAATACCAGTAAATTGATGCAACTCTGAAGTGGATTGAAATAACATGAGTAAGAGTGATTATACTGATAGAGCTTATTGCTACAAATTTATCAAAACAAACTATGCAGCAGAGATGCCTTTTTTGCCAGAGTAACTGTGTCAATAGTAGCAGCTGTGGCCGTTTAACCGTATTTATAAGTTCCTGGTGTTTCACTTCTCTCCTTAGAGGGGCTAGATTCCATCCAACCCTGAATATTTTACACAGGACAATATTTGGTAACACAAGGAGCCACTCTAGGATTTTTTGCTGCCTCCTTGAAGATTTCAAGTAACTACTTATGATGTTTTGGATGCTCAGCAATTTTTAATATTTACTCATACAATGTGTGCAAAAAATTAACCATTTTGCACACTAAGCAAAGTAACACTTATGGTTTGGGACTTGAAATATGGTATCCCATCACAATAAAAATGTGTTCATGATTCACATCACAAATACACCAACAGTTTACTGGCAGGGGCAGGAAAGTTGTATAGTGTTCCCCAACAATGTACTAAAAGGATAAAGTTAACGGCATTGAAAGAGTAAAGGTAGTCATACATAATCTTCATCTGTCTTACTCTGCAGAGATGAATCAAGTATGTATTTGCCATTATACCTGATGGTACCTTGATCTCGTGCCCTTGTATATATATATATTTTTAACACAAAGCTCCTTAAAGCAGAAGTTGCTCCTTCCTGCGAGTCTCTGTCCTGTTTACTGCAATTGTGGCCAAGGATCTGGGGAGCTGCTGTCAAAATCACACCTGGTAGTGCCAGGAATCTCGGCTGTCCAGGAACAGTCCAGGCACCTTTTAGTGAAGTGATGGGCAATTCCTGTCATCTTGCAGACATATCCTGTAGCAATTTTATCTCTGACGAGGACCAGAAAAACCCTCATTCTAATGAGATCTTCCACATAGTTGGTCCTTACATTGGAATCACCTCGGTAGGCTGTGCTGGCTTATGATAACTTGCTGTGATGTGCCTCCTGGTACTGCTTTAATTATGAACTAGAAATAGCAATTTCCCCTTTGTCTGCCCATGAGATAAATTGAAACTTATGCATAAAACAATGTGTTCTGCTTTTTAAGTTTCCTAGTCTTGAGGCTTTTTTATCCCTCATGTTGGCAGTAGGCAAGAGAGACTTAGCATGCCATGTGGGATCTAATACCCAAGAACTGCATATATCAAATCATTGCCCGTTTACTTAATGCTGCTTGAAGTATCCATGCAGAGTGGGGGAGAATCTCCTCCTTCTGTCATCTGTAAACTGTTCTGAAGAAAACCTTGCTGTACAGACGCTGGGGCAAAATCATGTCCATGTGTTCACCTTCCTGCTTTGTGTCAGGCTTGAAAGGAAACTTTGGGCTTCATCAAAACCATCGCAACCAGAGTCACTGGTCTGAGCGCTGTGGCTACAGTGCAGTTGACAGTAGGACCCATAGGCTAAATATTTGACCCTCCCCGCCTGCACGTTTTTAGTAGCCTTCCACATCTCCATCTTTTGATGTAGATGGGTGAGATCTTTTGAACATATCCATATCAGTGCTTCCAACGATTCTTATCCTTTGGGAGGTACTTGGTAGAACATCTTTTGCTCCTACTTTCTTTCATCCATTTTTCTTTCTACTCTGAGATGGCCTTTAGTCTCTGTCTTTGCTGTGCTCTCAACCAGCTGCTGTTCCATGATGATGTGCTTTTGCTTCCACTGTGTTGATACCTCTTTCCTCTTGTGCCCCTGCAGTTGTTTTCTCCTCAGTTATCTATCCAAAAATGGCTTTCTTTTTAGGAAGGTCCTTGTAAGTAAAAGTATTCTGCTAGTGTAAACAAAAGCACATAGTTTTGTCACCTGCTCTGCGTTTATGGTAAATGGGCTCTCCATGGGACCTGGACATCTCTGCTGCCTGAACCAGCAGCTCAAGAGCAGTCATCTTCTCACCCTATTTATAAGGGCTCAGGAATGTTACAGGTCAGTATAGAGCCATTCCTTGCTTTACCAGAGTGTAAGAGTTTCTTGTTATTTCTGGCATTTTTAGACAACCATGCACCGTAAGTCTAACAAATACTGGATTATGGCATGTAGGAAAAAATGATTTATTGCCTCTTGTAAGTAGCCCAGTGATACA
>NW_010341196.1:4665-14694 GCF_000700745.2 Antrostomus carolinensis
TGCTAGGTGCTGAGGATTGTTTTTATTTTTTGATCGTCAGGCAGTTAATTGAACTTAGCCTTACAGTTTTTGGTAAAGGTTTGTATTCTGTGCTTTGGTTCATGTCTAGCTAAACCAGAAATGTGTGCCACAGAAAGGTTTTGTTGCTCAGACAACAAGAACAGAGTTTGCATGGGTGAAATCCTTCATGGTTATTAACTTAGATACTTTTAAAGAGTAGGCTTTGTTAAAATCAGACTTCCTTTTATTAGAAAAATAAAGCAGTGGGAGGAAGAGCTTAGCCACTTGAGTGCAATCCTCAGCTCAAAGTATTGGAACATCTGAGTGTTGTCCCTGTCACCCAGTTAAATGACCCAAGCACATGTTCCAGCCTTGACCCACTTCTGGAGTCAGCCTGTAAATCAGGAGCCTGAAATCCTTTCATCTCTGGGGAGGCTTTTACAAGGATATCTGCACTTTGCTGAGGAGGCATTTCTGCTGTGTTCACCTGTCAGTCAGGAACTGAATAAATTTTTCAACTTCTTTGTATATGAATCTCTTAAATAGACATCAGGTAATATCGTTTGCTCATCCTAAGCTCAAACCATTCTCTGAGAGGTTAATTTTTCCCTATGTTACTGAGCTCACAAATTTTTCTGTTCCCTGTCCTTTGCTCAGATAGCAAGGAGAGGATTGAGCTGCTTAACTCAATTTTCTTGGTCACCTTCGTTTTCTTTTATAGTCAGTGGAGGAAAACAGCACTTCTAGGACAAGATCAACTGCATGCTAAAGTGTCCTGTTCTCTCTGTTGACTACAAAAGGAGCACAGAGTGAATAGCTCAGGTGTGCCGGTCTGAGGTTGAGTGAGGGGAATCCTTCTGCACATGTCTGACCATTGTATCAGTCAGGCACCGTAACTGGGCAGCATGGGCAGCGTGGGCAGCATGGGCAGCGTGCTGCCGGGGAATCACAGCACACAGCCCTTGCCTTAGCCCGCCTGCTCCCACCTCCCACACCTTTGTAGTAGCTGCAGCAGGGTATCCACTTATTGCACAAATTTTCACTTCTCTAGATACTTGCAAAATATTACAAAAACTGTATATCTGTTACTTAAGTTGTCTGTTGACACAAAACAAATAATAAGTACCATGATTTTTTTCATACATTCTTTAATTCATGCTCTGCCGTTCTCTTTCTAAATTTGTCATAGAGTTAAGTGACATACACAAAATACAAGAGTGTTCCATTTCTTTTGAGGACATCATGCAGATGCTGCTGTATGTTACTTTCTTCACAGAATGAGGATTAATATCCTAACTTGGCAATATACTAATATACATAAATTCCTTATAATATCAGTATCCACTTCAGCTGCGAGGCAAAATTAGTTGAATGCTGGCCATCAGGAATAGATTTTTCCTCCAACTAGTGACTTGTGAGATACTTGTGAAAGTTTTACTGAAATCCATAGGGGTTCTGATTCCTGAGGAGAAACAGCATATTTTCAGTGATGGTTTGCAAGGTTACTGTCCTCAGCATGGTGGGCTGATCTGCTCATAAACCACCTACCATCACTGCTTACAAAACAGTGTTTCAGAGTGTAGGTCTGATTGTTATCTGGTGTAAATTCATTCTTTTGAAATCTATAGCCCTATGTCTGTTTATACCAGATGAGAAACTGTCCAAATACTAAAACATACCACCAGTCCAACAACTGAAAAAGCACAACTTTTTGTTTCTGTTAAAAAAGCAGTCAAGACAGCCACCACCAAAAATGCAGAAAGTATGAAGTTAAACCTGAACCAGAGGGGAGGAGGGCGGGAACTGAAGCTTTTGAACCTGAGAAAGGCAAAAATAACTCTAGTTTGTCATGACTGTTACAAGATTATCATCTTTGCATCTGGCACACTGTAAACATTCATTATGGATACTGATTTTATTATATGTTTCACATGGGTGTGACTCAGCCGGCAAGTATGAGGATTTCTCTCTGTGTTGACCTTTCTAATATTTACATGAAAAAATGGGAGGTTATGATGTGGGACACATGTTGAGAAATGCTCCTCTGTGCCCCACGCTTAGATAATTGGTCATTGCATCTCCTTTTGCTCCCAAACATCTGCTCTCACTACAGCTGTCCAGGATGTGTCTCCTCTTCCTGCATTGCCAGGGTGACATCTTTGCACATGTAAATTCAGTGAAACTGAGGAGAGCAGGCATCTGGGTCCAACTTAGCCAAAAATGAATTTGTCCTCTTCCTGCTCAAAGTAAATCAATTCAAGTTATCATGATGGTCACTTATTTTCTTTTCTCAAACTCTGTACATAGCAAAATAAAAACAAAACCCCCCTTTCTGTCTGTAGTCAATGTCTCTCTGTAATGTTTTTATTTGCATACAGCTGACCTGACTCACTTTGCTTTTGCTGCGAAAATTTTCCTTTTCCAAATCTCATCAGTGATCTTTTTATGTTTTAAGGCTCTTTTTTTGTTAAGCTTTGCTTAATAGCTGTATTAAAAGGTTGCCTGGAGAACTGTGGAATCTCAGCCTTGGAGATAAGGCAGACCTGGACTAGAGGTAGTCTGTAGCAACCTGCTTGAAGGGGTCCTGCTCTCAGCGGGTCCAGAGAGGTCAGACCACAGACCTGCTGGGATCCCCTCCAACCTGAATTACTCTGTGACTCTGCCAGTCGTTTGACCTCTTATTAACCTTGCTGTAGTCCTAATCTTTACCTCAGTCCTCAGATATTTAAGTCAAGACTAGAATCTCACTGCCACAGGCACTATTCAGCACTGTTGACCCAAGCATGAAAAAATTCCCATAATTGACAGATATTTTAAAATGCTGCATTTTTTCAGTGACTTCCTTTTCAGACCTGAGAAGTCAAAGGAATTAAGACCTCTTTGAAAACATAACCAAACCTCCACTGCATTTGCAGGAGCTGACATGCTCTAGTTTTAACCACCCCCTGAAAGCCACCTGCCCAATAATGAGACTTGCAGTAAATTTCCAATTAGGAGTTGATGCTTTATATAAAACTCCTAAAAAACCTGCTGGTTGTGTGAAATCTGTGGCTTGTGTTCTGTAGGATGTTAGACTGTCAGGTCTCTTTTTGCCTTCGTATTGGCTTCGATATGCTACTTTTTAAACTGCTCACTTCTTTTCAGATTTTCTAGCAGTAAGACAAACTCCATTCCGTAGGAAAAATATAGCAAAGTATTTTTTTCTCAAAACTAGCAAAAGTGGACGTCTATTTTTTTAGTAATCTATTAAGTTACCATCCAGTTACAGTCCAATCAGATAGAAGATAACTAAATGTTCCCAGTCTTCATTTATCAGTCTTGAGAAGGTTATGTTTTGATAAAAGAAGGAGGAAGGAGTGAATAATTTTTAAAGGTGAATTGAAATTACACAGCTGAATGTATAACAGTTGCTGCACAATAGCTGTAACTGAGTATCTGACAAAACAAACAAGCGTGCTCTACATAAATAAAGGGGGAAGCCAAAAAATGACACAATAACAAATGCACTGCAATGAGTAAAAGAAATGCACTTGTCAAAAGCAAGTAAAGCATGTAGTACTGTAGAGTTTCATTCCTCCAAGGGGAGCACATTGTGCACCTGCCCAAACAAAGTGTGCGCTGCATCCAGCACATACATTGGCAGAAGAATGAGTTGGTCCCTAACATATCTGTTCCTGGCAGTCAGTGGTTATTTTTAGTATGAAGGAAGAAAGTCTTGCTTTGCCATTAGTTGAGCATAGAGTCTTTGTGACTGCCAAAGGTTCACCTGATGGTGGGTTCTCAGTGGTCACCCAGCTGGTGTAAGGGACCGCTCTAGCATTGGAAACTGTCCTGTCAAGGTCTCAGGAGGAGTTCAACCCCAGTCCTTTTGTTCAGCAGTTTATTCTGAAAAATATTTGAGCTACATAAGATAACAAGCACCCTTTTGGTGGGGGGTCAGTGGGAGGAGAGGTCATGCACCTTGGCAGCAGGCTGCACAACTGGTTCTAGAGTGCAGCTCCAAAGTTAGGACCAGGACTCCTTAGTCCTGCTTCTGACCACAGGAGGGAGAGAATACAGTGATGAATACATGTGTTCAGGGAAATGTGTGGTTTTGTCTCCTGTGGGTGCTTTTGAAAATTTCTGCCTCTGGGGAAAAGTGTTTTTTATTTGCTTAGTATTTTTATTATAATGTTCAACTTCACTCAGTGGGAACCCATGCTCCCTTGATAGGTACTGGCATTTCCATCTCTTCCCTATGTTTGTCTTTTTTTTTCCTGCTGCTTTCTCGGAGTGTTTCCTTTTTCTCATTCTCTTCCTAGTTCTGTGATAAGAACTGCCCTGCCTCTTGCTTTCTTATTTTGTTCCATACATAACCAGGAATGAAAAAAATGTCATTATTGACTACTGAGAGACAAGACGTAATGCTGCAGCTAGACTAGGGAGGGAAAATGCTCTCATCTCTAAAGATCTGGGGAAAAAAGGTAGCCCAATGTAGCACGTAAGGTTAGGTGGGTAAAATCTAAACCTTAATTCATGGTAAATGTCAAACCAGACACAGAACTGTATCAAGCATTTGAAATTCAAACCACCATCTGGATATTCAATTAATTTAAATTACAATAGATCATTAAGAGACAAAAAGTGGTTGAGGAAAAGCTCTAGTTGTTTATTTCATGTGTGGAGTGTACGTCAGGTATCTGTGTAGCGACACCAGTTATCAGCTTTTCTTTATCAATGGCTCCCTGGTTGTGCTCCTTTTTTTCTAATATGTGCTATTTTACAACCATATTCCCCCTCCAGGGTTGCTGATGGCAATAACTCAACCTTTTTCCCAATGGTCTGAAATTGGAGTCTGTATGCGTGCAGTTATTGTTCCAAATCTCACCTATGATTTCATTTTGTTTCTCTTTCCAATCAGAAAATGAAGAGTTTGGCCCAGAGACGCCAGTCTGCACCATCTTTGATCTTTGTCAAAGCACTTAACAGATCTCGATCAGTCTCAAGGTGAGTCAGTGAGTTTTGTTGGCTGTACTGTTCTGCAGTTTCTCAGCCCAAAACTTGAAATGTTTATGAGCTATTGTCTGCACCAGGTTGTCAACCACAATTCAGGCTAGTCAGTTGCTGTACATCTATAAAGTCTGCTGAAAGATGTGGTAGACCCAGCCCAGACACCAGCTGATCTCCTAGATGGGGTTTCCCCAGAGCTGCCACACTAAGCTGTTTATACTCAATTGGGCAAGCAGAGCTACTCCCTAGTTTGCAACTGGACATGAAACATTTGGGCTGCTCAGCTCTAATTAATTTGTGGCTGGCTATGATTAGCTGCTGGGGAAATGGCATGGGCAGAAGATTATGAATGTTTCCTACTTTCTGCCTTGTACAATTATGCAGTGCCAGGCATAACTGAGGAGTGGTTGTTGTGGGATTGTACAATTTAATTTGAGCTAAGTTTCTGTCACGGACTGCTGTGTGATATAGTCTCTCCAGGGCTCTGGAGGCACCTACTGGTTTAGGACAATGCTGTGGGACAGGATCTCGTGGCCACATGAGCCTTATGCCGTCCAGTTTTAGCAGCTGGTGGGGCTGAGTATATGGGTGTGTGCGGGTGTAAAGTGTTCAATGTTTTTTGTCTTCAGCTTCTGCCAGGATCATCCGTTCCTCCTCCCTCCCTGCCCCAAAATCAAGCTACCATAGAAATGGGACCTTCTATGGAGCTAGTCCACTGTCCAACCCCAGCCCTGACCTGCCATTTGAACCACTCTGCATACATAACTTTTGTCTTCCTGCACTACAGTTCATTAGACTTAAAACTTACAAAACATAAGTGTTTATTGAGAAGTGAACCATCTGGTAGGCTGCTAATGCTTCCAGCTGTGTAGAGCTCTTTACGAAGGAACATTATTGAGTGAAATTAAAGTATGGCTTTGTAAGGAATATTTTTTCCTGCTCTGTGGTGTGTTAAGTAATCAGTATGTGAGCTTTGGAAAGGTTTTTGTGTTTGATCTAACTAATACCTGGTTTCATATTTGTCATCATGGAGAATTCCACAGTATTTCAGAAACTGTGAGAATGTTCTGTGAAAACATCAGAGTTGCAAAATAGGAAAGGAAAATGAGTTGAAACTACTTGTAGGTCTTCTTGCTGGCTATGACATAAAAGAGGAAACTTAGAAATGAATTCCTAAAGGCATTTGCACCTTTCTTTTTGTGTAGTCTAGTGGCCTGAGCCTAGGACTGAGAGCCAGCAACACGTGTTCTGGTTCTGTCTGTAAAACTCTTCTGTGGCTTCTCTCCGACTTTGTGTCCAGGTCTTTAAAATAAGATGAATGGGTATTTTGTAACCCCCAAAACTGAAATTGTTTCAACTGTACTACCGTCTTTATTCTTCATTTACTATGATTTCTTCATTGTATTTGTAGCTACGTTCATAATTGTGATACCACCTTTTGGGCATAGATGACACATTCAAAAGTGAGGTTTTGAAATTATAGACAGACTGTTACTATGGAGAGTAGCAATAACTGGAGAGTACAGTGGACAAGAGATGGGATCTCTCAGCCCTTGGACTGTAGGATTTCCTGCATTTTATACACCTATGTCTTCCCTTCAAGCTGTCTTAAGACTTGCTCCTTGATATTAGGAGAATTAACTATATTCAGTGCTTATATTTCAGTCTTCTGTTATTTACCTGCTGGGGTTCAGACATGAACATTTTTCTTCAATTCTACTTTTTGTTTCTTTGTTTTATTGCCTGCTCCATAAGTATCAGAAATCAGACATAGCTAGAGAGCCACTGAGTGGAGTAATACTCAGCCTCTACATTTTCACTTAAGAATTTTACGCTTTCTTAAGTGTAAATATGTCTTGCTTGTATAGCTCTGATCAGAATTATTTCCAGATCTGGTGTGTGGAAGGGTTTTTTTGTAAGGCCAGTTGGCAGAAACTTTGTGGTGGAAAAGACTGAAGAGGGGAAAACGTTGCCTTGTTCTACAGTAAGGGCATTGCTTTGCCTACCTGATGGACCCTGCCACTTTCACAGCTGATGGACACAACTGATGACAGTCACGTCTATCCTCTGCCTGTGGCATACAACAGTTTAGCTGCTCCTGTTGTTTTGAACTGAAGTCTGTGGCCTTAGTGAGAGGTATTGGGTGAAGTCTGAGGACCCTGAAGCCAGAGCAGGTGATTTTGTAGCTTCAGAGTCTATCAGTTAGTGGGTAACACTTTGGATGGTGTTTATTATGGTTCACAGGAGCAGTAATTCTTACCTGTGCCTGAATTCCTTGTTTGGCTGTGCAAAACACATTCCTCTTCATCACCAAACTGATGGATGTGTTTGAACTTTCCACTCAGTTTGTTATGTAAATGCTTAACTCTTGTGAAGTGCCTTCTCTCAAGGCAAGCTGAAGAGCAACAAAGTGACTTCTTGTGTTTTCTAATCTCCCCCAAATGTTTTCTCTCAGACCTGTCTCAGCTCTTAGTCCTTCTCCTTGTAGACACGACCGGCCTGCAAAATCCATTATTCTCCTCTGGCAGTGAACCTTAATACTGGGACTCCATAACACTTGCTTGTTAATGGTTGATTAATGACTTGTAGATAATAAAGCTCCAATCTGAAGTTAGCAAACATCTGTGAAGGATTTATATGAATACTCTCACCTCAGCAGCTGGCTCACCTCAATATTTGTTGAAATTAATGAACAAGTGCAAAGTTTAAAAGGGCAGGAAATACTTAGAAGCACAAGTCTGTTTGTATCTTTATAGCACTTTATATGTCAGTTGTCCTTGGTTTATCTACAAGGCACTTTCATAAAATGTGGTGGCACCCATTTTGGGCAGACTTACTTTGGGGCATTTTAAAGTTTATTAGTGGTATTTATTCAGTGAAACTACTGTGACATCTGGAGGTGGCTCTTTCAGCATTCAGAGGATTAAGGTTTTTTATGGTAGTATTGTTGTAGCTGTGATGGCATGAGGATGTAAATGAGACGAGATGATCTAGCTGGAAAAAGCAGATGCTTGTTTGTGCCACTGCCCTCTTCTTCAGTCCTCAAATTGAAGCAAATCTGAAAGTCTTGTGTACTTGAAAGCTTGTCTTCTTTTTCCTCAGCTATATCATTTGATTTAATGAAAATTAAGCCTTGCCTACCAATCTTGCCTTGCCATGTCAGATATATAAAAGGAGTTAGAAGATATTTGGCCTACAGAAGAATTCTGGGATGGCTGGACGGCCCGGTGGTGCACAGATGTGCAACGACGCCGTAATCCCTAACTCACTTGACTGTAACAGCAGGCAGCAGAGGAACACAGTAAATAGTACAGATACTATAGTGGAATTTGGGCCCTTATTTCCAAGAGATGAAAATATGCAGACTATTCATTGCCTCCTGTTCTTGCTTCTCTTCCTTTTTTTCTGTACAGTTTCTGTTTCCTCACTAAATAGTGATGAATAGGCATGTAAGAACTGTTTCACATCATCAGATGTCCTCTTTGGAAGCACTTTGAGCAAAGTTATTTTAGAAATACATTGGAAAAGTAAGATTTTGATATTTTTCTTGGCTGATGCTCAGATGCAGGAAAAGTAAGTTTGATTGTTAACTCCATTAACGTGTATGAAATTCAGCAAAGGATTCAGGTTAGTTATATTTGGCCCTGGCCCTGTTCCACAGTTTTAATTTTCCTCTTACTTTTTCTTGGTGTCCTTTAATGAAAACTGTGCAACATAATGATATACTTCATTGCAACAGAAATTATGGGCTTGAAACAGAAATGTCTGGGGCCTGGATTTAAGCATCAGGTTTTGTCATCTCAAAATAATTGATATGGAATAATAAAAGCTTGTTTGAAGCCCAGTTTTCAGCCTTTGTTCTGCTGTCCCTGAAAACATTTTTTGACAGAGCCCAAGCCTACCAAGTTTCTGCTCTGCATTGGTGGACTTCTGCTCGCATCTCAGATACTTCATAGGGACAGCCAAATTCTGTGCTGCAGTCACTGGCAATTTCCCCTTTCCTAGTGCATACCTCACCAGATCTTTGAAAGCGATATTTTTACATGCTGAAACTTATTAATATAATTTCATGATTTCTGAGTCTGCATGACCATTTATAGATATGTGCCTCTACACACTAAAGGTGTTAATATATCAGTAATTAAACTACTCTTTATTACAACGTGAAATGTGTTTATGATATTATTTTGGTGTAAGCTAGAAGCAGGGGCTGTTTAAAATAAAAATAAGCATAATTTTTGAAAGGTTTTATGAACAAATCTTAAAAGAACCTGAAAAGGAAGTATCTAAAAGGCACCCCCATCCAATTTTATTATGTAGCTTTTATGATTGAAGAAGTTAAAGGTAAAAACTGAAGATTTCACAAGTTTCCAAGATACTTTTCCCTTTCTGTACATGAAAGCATGTGTTGTGCCATTCACGGAGAGGCTGCTCTTCTTTCTCCCAATGCACAGTAAGCGATTCTGGCATGTTATCTTCCAGGGGTCCCGTGCCAAATGCTAAATATCCCAGATAACGAAGATCATATGTGTAATCTAGTAATACATTCCACTTGGCGCTAGTCAAATACAGAGTGTTCCCAAAGTCTTGGACATCGTGTTTTCAGGGTTTTAGTCAGAAGATATGTGGATGATCCAAGCTATGTGACAAAAATAGAGACTTTTAATAAATGTAAATTGCCAGAAGGCCTTAACTGTCTCTTTTTCACAGGGAAGATGAATATTTGGTGTTTCAGGCAACTCCAGTTGCAGGGAGGAAGGGAATAAAAGTTCATTGCACGTAACTAACTTATTAAGTAGGTATTTCGGTTGTAATAATTTTTCTCATTCTTCACTTGTTTCCATGGTAGCAAATAATTTCACCTACCAAAATAAGCTCTGTGAGGTGTGTTTGCTCGGTGAGGCTCAGCACCTCAGTACAGTGTGGGGACATGGAGAAGGAGTGCCTGCCACCCCATCGTGCCCCACAATCATTTTATGTACCGGCTGTCTCAGGACGAAGCCTTTATGGGCAGCCACACCCCAAGCAGCCACTGTCCCC
>NW_010341196.1:14750-15098 GCF_000700745.2 Antrostomus carolinensis
AAACCTGTCAGGCAGAGAGGCAGGACACTGAACTGTGGCCACTATGGTTTGACTTACCGATGGTGCCCTTGCTGGTGGCACATGGGGCATGGTTTAGGGCCACCCTGCCACAGGGCACAGCCCTGGAATGGTGTGAGACAGATGGTGCCTGGTGGCTAAACCTGAGAGACTTTGCGAGACAAGGGCCACCATAGTGTGTGTGTGCCCATTTCTGTGTGTGCCTGTGCATGTTAGGTGGACAGTCACTGTGGGGTTTTTGCCTCTGAAGCTGATACACACGACCAGCAAGGGTGGTGTGGGGAGAGATGGGCTCAAAACCAGGAGAGGAGGTAGCACGGCCGCATACTG
>NW_010341196.1:15118-32188 GCF_000700745.2 Antrostomus carolinensis
GCCAGAGCTTGACTGGGGGTATTGTCCCTTGAATGTTGCAAAATGGAGGTGAGGGGAGAGGATAAGGGGGTGACAAGTCACTTTAAAACTGGCTCTGTGGGCAGTGGGGGAAGATGTACGGTGTCTGAGGCAGAAGTGGCTGTCGGGCGAGCCAAGTCCCTGCAGGGAGGCTGCTCCCTGGAGTGCCCTCACCCGCTGCCCCATGTCTTGTGAGAGGCGGACCTGGGTGGCAGGGGGCCGGGTGGGTAACACTAGGCACGCACGTGCACAACTGAAACAACTGCGCTAAAGCCTCCCTCCACACCCGTGGCCACCCCAATGGCGTGGGATGAGGGCTCTCAAACGCCTGCCTTCACCCTTTGGAAGAGGCATGCCGTGGGAGGCAGCCCTTGCAGGCATCCTTTCTGGAGCCGCAGGGCTCGTGGGTTTTTGGGAAGCACAAAAGCTGTCACTATTGTCAGAGTGGTTCCCCCAGGTGAAAATCAAAGTGGCAGCACCCTGGGGACAGGCCTGTGTCCTCTGCTCCTCTTTTTACAGTCCTTTCTGGGAGACTCCAGTATGCTCAAGAATATAGAAGAGCCATTTCATGAAAGAAAGGAAGAAAAAGGGCAAAACCCCACAAAACAGAGTTACCCAATGTGATGGATTAAGTACAGGCAGCGCTCATTTTATCTTGACTTGTGATATTTTTGTAGCTTTTCCATAAATCTCCAGATCTGGGAGTCACGTGGTTATACAAATCACAGTTTCATTAGAAATCAAGTTTCTAGTCATCAAGATGGAGAGAAAACCTGTTCCTAAAGTCTCAGTTAACAAAGCAAATTAGAAGCTATTTGCTTCTGTGTTTAATTTTTAGATTTAATTCAGCCTTGACACTTCTGATCAGGATTTTTTCTGAAATTTTCCATTTCATGAACATTTTTCGATATTTTAACATTTTTATGCTTAATCTGATTAGGCAGAAATCTCTGTATCAGAATTTCCCCAGATTTCTTCCCTCAGTATGTCATGTTGCTATATGTAAAGTAAGGACACATGAATTTGTATAAAACCAGTGAAAATTTTTTTAATACACTACTTTTGTATCAAATTGCTCTTCCTTTTTCATGGAATTGCAAATAATTAAAAGAACTTGTGATGATACTCAATGATCCCTGTGGGTCCCTTCCAGCTTGAGATATTCTATGATTCTATAATATTGTACAAGTTTTCATTTTTTGTACTATTTCGAATTCAAGTTTGATTTAAGCTAAATATGACACTGGAGTATTGTTTCCTTAAACCATGTGCTTGAACGCGAAAGTTATTTTTGCATAGTAATAGCTGGGGATAAAATTTTATTAACTGTTAACAAGGAACAAAGTGAACTTTCTGAGGCCTCAGATGGCCTTTTAACTGAGAGACTGGCATTCCTAAAAAACCTGCTGTGTTTTTTCTGTTTTGTTTTGTGTGTGAGCATGTGTGTGTATGTGTGCATATGTTTGTTTTTGATAAAACTCATCAGTTCTTCATTTATTACATGCAAACTGGCTTATAGCGATGTTTGTACATCTGGAGATCGAAATGAGCTGTGGCTCTCAGAGATATGCTGCCTTTTTTATTAAAAGAAGAGGACTAGAGGTAACAAGAAGGAGAGCTTGGAAGCAGGGTTTTTGAGGGATTGGAGTTTAAATGAGGGATTAATTTTACAATAAATGACTAATAGTTTAACACTAGCGCTTTAAGCCGATTCCCCTTTGGATGGAGTTGTGACAGTTTTAAGACGAAGACAACGCAGGGCTCTGCTTGTCCAGATGTCTCACTGTCCACATGTGCTTTTGGCCGAGGTCCATTTTGGGGGCTTTTTGGATTAGGCCTTGTGGTCTGGCAAAATGCAGCTGTTGTCCAGCCTTTGTGTATCCCTGATTTTAGACAATAAAATCTCTGCCAAATGACAGTCTGGCCAAGCAGTTCGGGCAGCGGCATACCTGAGGAAATCACAGACTGACTCACTCAGACTGCTTTGCGATCATTTATCTTGTGTAAACAAGCGGAAAGCCTCTAATGATGTGCAGGCTGATGTGCAGCCTCTGGTGCTCTCACCTCTGACAAGGGCCAGCATTAAATACACATTGAACTCTCCTCCTGGCTGATATGGCATCGTTTCTCCTGGTTCAGTTCCTTCCTTATGGTGCACAAAACTGCTGCTGAGGAGATTTTAATCACACCATGGGAATAACATTCTGTCTTTAGATTTCTTATATGCCAACGTCATAAGTGTTTGAGTACTGGGGGTGAGATCCAATAAAGGATAATAAGCCTCAAGGTCAAGACATAGGAATAATTTTGGTACCTGAATATAAAACTGTGACTTAAAAAATATCATCTCAGTGGCTGCCTGACCTCCCAAGTGCCTCTGTTCTTTAGGCACTCTACTGACCAGAGAGCTCCCATACACCTACAGTTGTGCTTTTGCACATCCCAGTATGACATGATTGTTGGCAGCATGAACAGGTCTGTGTCAAAGAACTAAACGCCGCTTTGTGTGAGGCTCCTGAAAAGCTCAATCTACTACTCCACAGTCCCTATTTAACCTAAGTGGGCAAGACCAAGGCCCTCATAAAAGCAGTTGCAAATGTTGCTGTCTTTTAAACATCTGTCTGACTCTACTTTTCTGGGGTGTTTTTTAATAATTGTTCAGGGCAGTAGTTTACGAACATGCAATATCAGGGCTGAAGTGGGAAGGACTCTGTCTCATTTGGTATTTTGCCAGGGACAGACAATGCTCTATGTTGCAACTAAGCTTAGTGTAAGCTATGCCAGGTGCCTGCTCCTTAGGCAGATCCCCACAGGCCACCACTGCTCTTTGTGAAACTGCTGGCCTTGAAGCCAGTATGCTTTCAGTGGATCACCTAGGTTCAGCTCTCTGCCTCCTCAGGCAATTCATGTTCTGCTTCCCAGAAGAATGACATAACTACTAAAGCAGAGGGTGTCTGGAGTGAGAGGAGACTTTCCTTCTCCCTCCTGCAGTTGGAGGTGGGCTGCTATGTGGAAGGACATGCAATGATCCTGGGACCAAAAATCTTACATTCACAGGAACAAGCCTGGCTCTGTAGATGAACGGTAAAACCACTTACCTGGGAGGGGAAAGGCCTGTGTCTGTTCCCAGGATTATTTTTACATATCACCCACTGACACAGCCATGTTCAGCCTGTCCTGTCCTCTACCTGAAAGTGGCTGTAAGTACTGAGGTGAGTGTGCTGGTTTGGATCCTCATGCACTTGCTAAGGAGCCTGTGCACTTAACACAGACTGCATTCAGTGGGAGTAGGTATCTCAGTACGGCTAAGTACATCCTAGGTCTTCAGAGCAGCATCGTTCAGAAAATGCAGAAGAGAACAGTAAAGACCTTCACCTGAATGAATGAGCAGAGCTGAGGTGTTTTCATCCACCTTCCTTCCCTCTGCGTTTTGTTCTGGTAGTAAAACTGTATCCAATATTTTGCAAGGCATCTCATTTGTTAGAGCTCCTCTGGAAGTACATTTGGCTGCTGAGCCCCTCCAACTAAGCAACCTCACACCCATTGCCCTCAGTTTTGCTGTCCAAGAGCAGGACAGGTTTTCCCATGGGTAGTGTGTGAAGTGTGACAGGCATTTCTACAAGGAGGTCACTAATCAGACATGTGCAAGCTCCTTTGGTATATCAAAGCCTCAAATAAACATGGGAAAAGGCGTCATCATGGGAAAGGCTCTTGTGTTTCGCCCTTCTCTAGGCTGCTGTTCTTTGCAGGTAACTGGCTTGTGCCTGCTTCTCCTTTAGGTAATTACCATCAAGTGCAGGGATGTGGGGAATCCTCTAACAGCTTTTTTATCCCAGCTCAGATCACTGGTGGAATAAAAACCTCTGACTAACCTGCTGGAGTAGCTATGCAAAAAACTCATTGAATATGTAGGCAGTTAGTTATAGGAGAGCAAACAGGTGCGTGTGGCTGCAACTAATTTGTCTGCTGGCTGTTCATAAAGAATCTGGGTCATTACACTTGCAATAGCTGCCAGCGGCAGGCATATCAAGTAATCCCTTCACTGTAATAGGATAATTCCTGTGCTGTAGTACTAGTATCAAAATATGGTTTAAAGCCCTTGAGGCAAACTGAAGCCAGATTTGTTCCTGTTACAGCTGGGACAGGTGCAGTGAAGTGACAATCTCGTCTGTCATGCGGCACCCATATCGGTCATCCCTCATAGAGAAGTGGTGACTAAAAACTTGACTCAGTACAAGGGCTGGACAGATCCTCCCTTCACGTCTGCGATGAAACTTTGTGGAGTTTACCCCACAGTGTCCCACAGTTGTGGGGATACAGGCAAGGCCGGGAAGCAGCAGCTTCAATGAGAGCTGCAGCTTGCAGGAGGCTGAAGCATGGTGTAGGAGCTCATCTTTTAAAGGCAGTACTTGCAGCTATTTATAGGTCACTTTGTATGTGATTCCTTTGTTTATAATCAGCAAGTTTTCTCCTGAAAAAGGGCAATCAGGGAACAGCAGCTGTTGGATTCCTGGTTTGCTTTACCTGGCCACATATTTGAAGTATCGCACTGTTTTGAATGCATTTGTTTTTCTTAATACTCATTGTTTCCTAACTGCAGATGCCACCCAGGTGGCACGAGCTGAGGGGCAGAAGAACCTAGCTGAACTGCTTCTTGAAGAATGCGAAAATCAGAGGCTAAAGAGGAATGACTGTAGAGCAATGAGACTTTGCGAGATCATAAGCAGCTCCCCTACTATTACTCAATAATTTTGTGAGGTGACTGACAGGCAATAGACTGAGGCAGTCATCTAGAAAATGCTGTTTCCTTGTTAAAAGGACACGGTCACACAAGGGCCTTATTCTTGCCCATCTACAGCCTGTGTAATGTAGCTGCAGATGATGGGGTAGGCAGATACTCACACGTGGGCTCACTGACAGACAGACGTGGTGGTCCAGAAGGGATTTCTAAAGATGCCCACACCAATCTTTTCTCATGTACACCTCAGCTTGAAATGACCTGTTTCTGCAGAGGTCTGTAGCGTGTCCTGGCTATTTTTGGTAGTCCAGAATTCCGGGATATTATATGACCTGCACTGAACTCTTGTAATATACTTTGCAAGAAGATATTTGAAACACTCTTTTGAAGGCAAGGTTAGTTTCATTCATGAAGTAACTTGAAATCAACAGAGTTGAGCAAGCCTTTTAAATGTCCCAGTTGTGATTAAGTGGGATTAAATGTTCCAGTTGTGATTGCTGCTTCCCAAAAAAAAAAAAATAAGGTAGGACAGAAACCTTATCTCTTCAGACTACTAAAATAATACTGGATCCTCCTAGGGGTACATGGGTGAAACTGAGATCCCAGAGTGCTCCCCTGAAAGCCTCCTTGGAATGAGTAGGAAGGAGCGGGGGTGGAAGTGGCAAAGGTGGCCTGTGCCTGCAGATTTCTTGTAGGCCACGAGAAGCTCCAAAATGCCGAGACAACCATGGTGCAAAACTGTAGTGCTGGGGTGTTAAGTTCTGGCCTTTTCTATGCCCTCTCTTCAACCTAATTTTTTTTTTTTTTTCCCCTCCACCCCAAGGTCACTTTTTTCCTGACTTTTTTTCATCTGAACAATGAAATCTCTGTCTGGTAAACAATGGCTGGAATGATATTTCCCTGGTGCAACTGGAATGGGAGATTAACTTAAGGTGGTGGTACTATGTCACTCAGTAAAAATGAGTGGGAACTGCATTGGGAACAGAGGATTAATTCTTCCAAAGGCCAAAAAAGGTTTTATTGACTTCTACATGGGAATATGTCCTCCCCCAAACTTCTCCCCTGCTCAGGGGGGCTTCGACCAAAACCCTTTGGACTTGTTGATTGCTAGCAGAGCTGTATAGCAGGACCAGAGGACACCCACACTGCAAGAGCTTTTCAGTGGGAATTAAATAACTTGCACTGAATTATTTTCTCGTGGAAATAGGCAAAATATGTCCGAAACCTGTGGTGCTAATTTATACCAATAGAAAATTTTGCCCTTCTGCTAAATTTTCAGAGTAAACACCTTGCAGCTGTTTGTTAAAATAAAACAAAAAACCTTGGAAGTAAACCAAACCACAAGCGTGTTTCCTGTCTCCAGCCACCATGCTGTAGTGCATATTTGCTCTGCGGAGAATATTGTCCTTTTGGCTATGTAGAAATTACTTAAGTGCAGCTTGTTTTCCATTAAGCTGCCAAGCTTCCATCCTGAAATGTGTGAGGATTTTTTTAATGGTGCATTTTACCCTAGAGCTGTGTGATATTTTACTGCAAGTCTTAATCGTTTACTGATTTTTGGAAGACTACAGACAAATAATACAGTTACATGCCTCGACACCTTGAATGTTTAGTATAAATCATCTTGATTCATCATAATCATTTTTATTACTTCTAATAAGATTTTGCCATAATGCAAAGATGATTTCAGGTACTTACAAAACAACTTTTAGAATCCTTGAATAGTTTAAGTTTGAACATCTTCTCAATATATTTTGAATTAAAAGGTGTACACTGGCTTTTAGAAGCAGAAAAGCTTTACCTGATTTCCTAAATATGAGGTAGCCCTGATTTCTGCCCTTAAACATAATTTTTTCTATTTATCTGAGCAAAACTTGCTCCCTACCTCTATTAATATTTATCTTCATTCCGTTGTCCAGGCTTATGCTTGCGCTGCCTGTGCTGGAAGCAGGAGTTGAAGTGCATTTTGGTCCAAAGGCTCTGTGACCTTGTTGGGAAGCACTCCTTTATCCTGGGTGCAGTGTTTTCTGCTGCAGCTTGCTGAGGTCTGGCTGCTGGCACAGGTACCGTGAGGACAGCCCTGTGCTAGAGCCTGTGAACTTGGGGACAGCGCTTGTCTGTGGCAGAGGGCTTTCCGTGAGATCCACAGGCGCAGGCCATGAGGGAAAACTCAGAGGTGAGAGGTGACTGCCTCAGATTTGTTCAAATACACTAGTCATAAAAAAGAAGTTGCAGCCAGAAAAGCAAACTTGTCAAATAGGAGCAGGCATTTTAATACTCAGAGAGTAACTAATGCTTTTTGAAAAAGCACATCATCTCACTTGTTTCATTGTACAGAAGCTACTGTATGCAGTGGTGATGGCCTAGGAGAATTTAACTGAGCGCTGCAGAAAATAGGCTTGCTATTTCTGGAATGCTGCACTGTTTTCACAAAGTGCTTCTTCAACTGTGTAAGATTTACCATAGATAACAGCAAGCAAACATGCCCAGCATCCTCAGAAAGAAGCTCCCTTAGCATAGCAGGGATCAAGTTGACAGCAGATTTTCAGAAATGGGTTGGCAGCCCATGTGATTAAGAGAGTTTTATGCTTGTTGATCCAAGTCTTTTCTATAAATAGTGTAAGATTACAACAGTGTACTAACTTCGTGTTGGCCCATATCTTACCTACCACCTTCCTGGAAAACACTCCTATCCTCCAGGCTGATACTTTTTGTGCTTACTTTCACCCTCCAGGTATAATTATTATTTATTAGAATAAAGTGCTGCATAAATTTAGATGAAAAGCATATTCCAAATCATGAGGAGTTGAAGTGGGAAGAAGCACCAAAGATCCTGTGCACGTGGATGACTCCCTGAGGGCACTGGTCATGGCCGGAAGGCATTGATAGCAGTTAGTGGTTACCATCTTTAAACATGCAGAGGATTTTTTTTTTATATATATAATCCGCCTGTCTAAATAGGGCTCTGAGCCTGCAGATTGCTCCATGTGGGTGAGCCTTGTCTGTGTGGAGCCTTATTCATGGCGAGAGGAGCTGTGAGTGCTCAGCCCTGAAGCCAGCAGGTCTGTGTGTGTATGACCGTGCCAAACAGGTAGTGGGGACAGGGCAGGCTGGGCCGAGCAGCTCTTTTCAAACCATGCACTTTAGTGAGCTGTCATTATGATAGAGGCTAAATTCATCCGGAGCATAAGCAGGACCATCTCCATTGTCTTGCATTCAGTCCCAAGCATGGGCATTTGGTTTCAGTGTACAAAAAAAGTTCTTTCACTTTGTTTTTCACTCTTCTCACAGAGAACATGATAATCCATTACAACGATATTGTTGGGTTGGCCAGGATACGGTACAAGTCACATCCAAGCTATCATTTGTGATGAAATTAACTGTGTGTTGAAGTCCTGAAATGTTAATATTGCCCTTGAGTACACTATAAGCAACTCTGTAATGCAGATCAGCACTCACTGCTGTGTGTTACAAGTTTGGGGTTTTTTTCTACCTTATCTCAGGGGAGACAGGGTTTGCACACCAAATTGGAGCTCTTTTCTCTTGGTTGGTTAAAGAATTGTTCTCAATACCTTATTAAGTTAATTATCTTGAATGCAAAATACCCTCTAGCCACATAGTGTGGGTAATATGTCTTATGTGTTAAAGGTTTTACAGCAGTAAACCATCTTGGCTTCCAAGCTCCAGTTAGCAGGGCCTGCCTCGTTAGCAAAAACATGAAACAAGCATCTATTAAGCTGCTATTGAAGTTCCTTCTCACAGGAAATTTTAGGAGCTTAAGGGTCTGAGTAGGAGGCAAAGAAAAAAAGTGCAAACATTGTTACCTGATTTTCAAGCTCTATCAAGAAAATCACAGAATACCACAGAATATTAGGGATTGGAAGGGACCTCAAAAGATCATCTAGTCCAATCCCCCAGTGAAGGAACTTGACTTGTAGATCAGGCTTGCTTTTGCAGGTGTCTCTGCTGGTCTCAAATCACATGCCGTCCCTGACTGATATATCCATTTTGGCAAAAACCCGTAACGTGGGCTGGGCTGTAAACATTTCTTACTGTGCAGATAGCTGCTGTTTTCAGTAGCCTTGAAAGGGTGTGAATAGCTCCTGCTTCTCTCAGTGGGTTGCTCTAGCCCAATGCTGTGACTCAGTGATGGTAAAGTAAATGCTTTACTGAGAGTCACTGAAGTTGAAAATTCATTGGCTTTATTTTTCCTAAAAGGTAAATTGCTGGTTTCTTAAAGCCATCCAAAATTGGCCTGTGAGATACACAAAATAAGTCTATGGTCTCTGAGCACCATGAGCAGGGTTGGCAGGTGCTCTGCTTGGGGGCCTCTCTAGCCTGTAGCCAAAACTAGGTTAGGTTTATGCCACAAACTGCAAGCTCTGCATGTGTAGGCACAAAACTGGAAAGAACTTCTGGTCCTTACCTGGGCTTCAGCACTGGCACAAAGATGCAGTATTTTTGCTTATGGTACCTGTGTGTGAAATGAATATAGGCCAAGTTGTTCACTGTAAAAGGAATTTGGAAAGGTATTATGTATGTGTGTTTGACAGACCACGCACAGCCTCTCACGTGGCTGACTCATATTTCAGCCTTTTGAAGTTCTGCCATTTTACTGCTCTGCTGATGAAAAGGTACATTTCTCACCTACCTCATGTGAAGGACTTCAGACGTTAAAGAGCAAAGTGACATTTTATTTCAATAGGTATCAGTTGTGTGGAGAGCATTGGTGCAGCATCACAAGAGGAAATTGACTTCTGTGGTTGTGGAGGTATCATCGGCAGAGAGAAGTTCTGGCAAGAGAACAATAACCAAAACAATGGAGTGAGATTTAGGATGGAGCATGGGCAGCTGTGAGAGGGATGTCATATAGCTGAGATACCTGCAATAGCTCATTCCAGTTTAGCTACCTTGGAACAGATTGTTCCCTTAAGGCATCTTGTAGCTTAATCTAAATCATAGATAGCCAGAAGTCATCACTGATTGAAATCAAGGGGAAGCTTCCCTTGATTGGATCATGGATCATGGATTTAGTAACCACTTGACATGGGCTGTCAAACTCTCCTTTGGAAAGTATAATTTCTTTCATTGTTTTCACTACAAATAGAGAATAAAGCTGACATCTCCATTACATGAAGAATAAACATTTTCAGGGTCATGCCATTCAGGTATCAGTTTTACTGAGAAACCCCAAGGAAGCTCCAGGGGGAAGGAGAAGTATTCTTTGTGCTTTTGTGGTTTCTGGTAAATACAGGATTGATGAAGTGAGCACTGATGTGTTTGCTTTCACACTGAATGCAATGAGCATGTATTTTTTAGTATTTGGCTGACTACTTTAGATTTCAACTTCATGTATTACACCTACAAAATTGAAGAGTTCTTTTAAATCATTGTGCCTTTTAAATAGGCACCAAATGCCTGTTTTGATTAATTTGAAAAATAATAGGTTTAAAATCTAGGCTCTGGAAATGCCAGGAGAAAAATCTTCAATTATCTTTCTACTAATTTCAGCTGGTATTTTGATTTTAGTCTTTTCCTGAATTACTCCAGAATGTCTCTGTAGATACCCTCAAATTACAGAATTTACTCCTTGGTTAAAACCACACATGGAAATTTCAGACCCTCAAAATATTACTTTTAGGAAGAAATGTCCACCTGAGACTAGGGAGTTGCAATGGCAATGACATCTAAACTTCAGTGTCAGCCTTGCTTCTACACAAGTGAAACATGGATGGTCGCTGACTCTGCAGGATATCCCCATCTTTTGGAAATCAGTTCACAGTTCCTTCTTAACAAATTTTGATGATGGCTTTTTTTTTTTCTGCCAAACTGGAAAGATGTTACTTTGTTGGGTTTTTACATGTGTTAATCATAGAAAGACTTTCAGGGAAACACAGAGAAAGAAGAGAAGATCCTACATCACTGACTTACTTTTTAAATTATATCAGAAATCACAATGACTTAAGTATTGAGTTTTGCATAATCCTATTAAAATGAAATTTCAAAGAATCAGTATTTGAGTGCTTAGCACTTTTTCAAAATTAGACCCATTTAACGGCCAGAAAAATCAGTGAACCATTAAAATCTAAACTCCAAAAATACCTCTCACATAAATCCCTATGCCTGAAGGTACAGCTGATCTGCATTTTCTTCAATGTAACAAAACTTGAGTTTCATTCATGTTTTATAACAATGAAACATTAATTGAGAGGATCAAAAGCATTCTTTCCAAAATACACTTTTGTCACTGCTGGTGAATTTCTTCCACGTTCCTTTCTCCTGGGTTTTAGAAGGTTCTGGTTGAATTAATGGCTTTGATTTTTTCCACTTTGTTTCAAAGGAAGAAAATACTTTCACTTTTTTTTTTAATAAGGCTTATCAGGTAAACTCTATTAAAATATGTGAGAGTGATAATTAGAGTTCAGATGATAGATATGCTTGAAAGGCATAGGGCCAGAAGTTAAATTTCTTTAAAATAACTGGTTTATGTTATTGCATTTTCTTGGTCTAAAACCAAGTTCAAATTCCTTGACCCTGCTGGCGTTAAAAAACCTATGACACCTTTATTTGCTTACCTATGTGACAAAGATTTTGCTTAGTTTAATTTGGGACGTTCCTGGTCTTACAAATCAGCATGTAGAAAATGTAAAAATGGGAATAATCAAATAGAATTGCCCATATGGAAACATAAGAGCCTGAACCTACAGGAAAGTCAGTAGGTGCAGGCACTTCAGTATGATTTGCTGAATATTTCTGCTGTTTTGGTTACAGCAGTGTAAAATGAAAGGACTTTTTCTAACTATTGTTGTTACTGGGTTCAAAATATAAGTATTTCCCTGACTTAACCTTTGAGGAAAAAGGCCATAAATAAAGCTTTCACACAGGTGGACTGGTCATCATTCCTGATTTCTTCTTAAGTTTCTGTGCCAAGTGCTGCTACAGAGTTTATGAAATTGAATCCCAGTAACCTACCAGGCCCCAATGAACTGGTGAACTGGTGAATTCCCAGTCCCACAGAAGTGGCAAGGTGGAAGAAATGCTTTTGCTGTTCCCCTGACTCCTGTTGCTGGCCACACCACACAGCATGTGTCACTGCTGTATTGGACCAAAACTCCTCTCTCTGCTTTAACCTCCACACTTCTCCACACCTCTTCTGCATAGGAATGATCAAATAACTTCAGGTTTGCATTATTCATTCTGAAAGTCATTCCTCTTCTTTCTCTCTTCCCTGAAGAGGTAGGTAATGAAAGACCAGATTAAGACACAGTTTAAGACAAATTAAGTTGAATTCTTTCAAAAACTCAGGCTCCCACACAGAAAGGGGAAACCAAGGCCAAACAGGGCTGTCCCCAGCAGGTAGAGGTCCTCACCAGCTCCTTACAGATCAGTGAAAGTGTGTCCTGCTAATGTAGGCCAATCTCAGAGCTTAGCCTTTCTCTCACAGCTGTCAGGGTTTCCTGAATAATTTCCCAAGTAATCCAGCCACAGGAGGGTCAGGAATCAGCCAGGCTCTAAGGGAAGTGCAAGAAGGTTTATGACCTTCTTTGAAGGTTTCCTCTGCCCACTCTTATTTTCTTTCCTATCCCTCCCATTTGTCCATTTGTTTTGTGCCTTTCACTATATAAGGTCCATTTCTTCTGACAGCAAAGTTAGGTGTCATCCAGTCCAGAGGGACCACAGATAAACTATAATTGCAAAGCTGCTCACTTCTGCCTTTCTTTGCCAAGATGATCCTGCCAAGTTTTTGCTTAATTTTTACTTTATTTTTTCCCCCAAGAAAAAATACGTAAATACATTTGAATAAAAATTGAACTGATTCATTCAACCAAAGGGAATTGGTTCATTTGGAGGCACCTCTAGGGAAAGCAAATAATTTAAAAGTTGCATTTAAAAATAAGTTGTAAAGATGTTGATGGGTCCTGGTTTTAATCTAGAAATTCATTATTTAAGGTACACCAGGGTGTAGGAGGCCCGGGTTCAGTTCTCTCACCTGCCTGTCAGAATTTGAAGCCATGTCTCTGGCTTTCTAAGGGAGAGCCTGACCTGCAGCCAGCTTCTAGAGAGCCCTAAAGAAGGAATGTCCTCACCTCAGACCCTCAAATTCATTCAGGTTGGCTCCATGAAAATAGACATTTGTTAGAGCAAGGCTCAGAAAGCAGGGATATCTTTTCTGGGTGAGTGAGCTGACCATCGTGCTAGAGGAACTCTCATTTCTGCTTCAATAACAATTCAACTACTTTACATCATGCAGAACAGTTAGATCAGGAGGGTTTTGAGAGAATCATGTCTCTACCATCAGTAACCTTGGATGGCAACCTACTCAATACCTCCTTAGGAAAGATCAACACCTTTTAGGAGGGAGCCTGATCTGACCCCTGTAGACCTGGGTTTGGATTATCCAGCAGCCCCTACACACCACAGCCACAGACCAGCTGTGCTCCTGCCACACAACCAAACCCTGCAACAGGAGCTTACTTCAGTGCTTGTGGGTTGTGTGCTGAGACTGAGAGAGGCTGAGCAGCCTCTTCTCAGGTTGCATCTCGTACATGGTCTGTCTCTAGCAAGGTTCATTTGCATCTTACCTTTGTCCTTGGTTCTGAATAATTACTATAAATTGATCTTAATCCCAAATATGAGTCTTCTGACCAAGGTGGGTGTGCAGTTATCCCTTTGTCATGTGTATGTCTCCTCCCTCTTTATGGAGAGCCTACAGAAGGTGCAGTATTTCCTCTAAGACTTCAATATACAAAAGGGGACAATCATAGAATGGTTTGGGTTGGAAGAGACCTTAAAGATCATCTAGTTCCAACCCTCCTGCCATGAGCAAATGCAAACAGACAAAATGGAGAGTGCTATTTTTAAATTATTGCCCTTTGCTAAATGCTATCCCTGTGCTTGGGCTGTAAAAGACTCAGCGAGGACAGCCCCTAACAGATTTTGTGTCAGAATCAGACTGCTGAATTATCTTCATTGTCCCTCTCACCTTTCACTGAAATATGGTCAATAAGTTGCCTTTTGGCAGTGGGTATGGGAGGTCATTGCCTTCTCACAGGCAATTGGCTGATTCACTTTCCTATCTTCATTTCCTTTTGCAGGGAAGGCTGCTTCTCCCCCATCAGCCCAGAGGCATGTCCTCTTGTGCAGTCTTTTATGTGCCACAACCGAACGTTCATCCTGGATGGCCACGTGCAGCTGAAGACAGGTCTGCAAACCCAGGAGCGGCACCTTTTCCTCTTCACAGACCTTCTGGTTGTTGCCAAGTCCAAGTGAGTATGGCACCTCAGGCACTGCTCCCACAGTGCAGACATTTTTCTCAGCAGAGCATACCATGGATTTCCATAATGCTTTTTTAGTAGCAAGTCTTCCCTAAATCATAAGGAAGCTTTTTTATTTTGGTCAATGGAAGTTAGGTGCCTTACCTCTTCAGGCACCTTTGAAAATCCCATAGCCATAGAGGAATTCCAGGATGCAACATTTTAAAGAAGTATCAGATGGTCTTTAGTATCTTGCTTGTGTTGTATCATCTTCCCAGCTTTGGGAGTGTAATGTCATAGAAAAGACTCATCAGTGCTTTTAGACAGATCATCTTCAGACCTATGGGGTGTGTGTAACACCGGTGGCTGTGTCACAGAGGGGCTACAGGTCTTAATGCTTACCTGGAAGCTGCTTTGATACACGGCAGTGATGAGCAGCTGTATAAAAACAGAGATTGCAGGCAGCATCACAGTGTCCATCTCTGTAGGTTGTGCTGTGCCAGGAGGAGAGTGGGGAAGGAGAAAGGAAGCGATGCTGAGCAGCCTGGATAGTGTTCATGTGTAATCAGGCTTGCTGCTGAGCTCTGATTATTCACTCTACCATTCACAATTAAATCAGATTTACAAGCTGTGTCTAGCATGCCAGCTTCATGCAGCATTTGTGGTTTAAGGCAATTTTAGGGGGTGCTTTCACTTGTTGTTCTGAGTTATGGGGAAATAATAATAAAAAATGGTGATGCAGCTTCATTCTTTGTCAGGCACTGTGTTTGTGGTTTCACAGGGTGGGTAGTCTCCATGTGAATCCTGGGCTTTTGCAATGTGTCTTTTCGCTTAAGCAATTGTTTCAGAGGCTGTTGGGAAGAGCCAGAATAAATCTGTGTTTTCTGTAGAAATCTGAGCTGTGTCCATTTGAATCACACACAGTAAATGTAATCCCCCCCAGCTGAACTCCTTCACTTGATGTAGTGTGACAACACAGAGGATATTTTACCGAAAACATGTTCCATTGCAGGTGGGTAGTGAACATAAGGATATTTAGGGGAAATCTTGTTATTCTACCAACAGCAGCCATAATAGCATTGTTCCTATATTTATGTTTGTGTCACCTAATTTAAGCTTTCAAATGTTAAAAGTTTACAAATTACTGAGGCTTCTAGGCTCCTTTTATAGTCACTGAGGGAAACCAGCACCTTCCTGCAGCAAAGTCACCTGACCCTGAAAGAATACTGACGGTGAACAGAGTGAGACCCCCAAGAGCATGACTCCCCTCACCCACTGTCAGCACTCTATTACCGCTGCTGTTGGTAGAATAACGGGCAAAATCTCAATATCTTAGGTCTAAGCTCCTAAACTGTAGAAGGCTAAAGTCAGGTGAGATGAATCCCTCCCTCCCTGGTCAGCATGCTGAGCAGAAGCAGTGTTACAATCCCAGGCTGACCTGCACATTACTGCGGGTTTGGCTGGGTCCCAGTGGGGCTGTTTGCATAGTAAGGCACTAAGCTGTGTAACCACTCCAAAATCTGATCCCCAAGGAGCAGTAATGGCTCTAACAGCATTTGATTTAGTTTGTTGAAGAGTCTGCAATATTTGAAGAAGGTAGAACAGGACAGATTGTGCTTCTGTATGCAAAAAAGGGGGAGGGGGATCAAGTTTTTGCTAGAAATGGTAAAAATAGTATTTTAAGTGGTATTACTTCATGTATTTTAAAGAACTAACTGGGATGTTCTCTCTGCAGCTGTCCCATCAGCAATTAAAGCATCAGAGCTGTCAGTAATGAATAATACTTAAAATTCAGCATTTTTAAAGATATCTCACACTAAAATACCATTGCTGATTCCTAAAAGGAAAACCTGAGTGGTATGTATTGCTATGCAGCCGTGACTGTTGATTGTTATTGACTTTTTAATACCTGATGCAGAGTCAAGACAGCAGGTCACCAGGACAGAATGTATGGTAGAGTTGAATCTGACTTAACTTCAGAATTATTCCTTGTCGAGGTGCTAAAAAATTGTAATACTCTTGTGTTAAGTAGTTTTTCAGTTTGGGGCATATGAACACCTGCGATATCTTAGGTGCAGCTCAGCGCTGTCCTGGTGTCAGCTCAGCTGCAGGTAGCCAGTCACTGTACAAAGGGAGCTCATGTATAATTAAACTTTGTATGATCAGCAAATGGGCACAAGTTTTTCCTAAAGAGAGCAACAAGTATCTTGTGTCCCCTGAGCTTGCTGAGTAAACTCCTGTACAGCACTGAGCTCCTGCTTAAAGGCAGCTAATTGGCATCACTCACATGACAATTAGTGGGCGGTAAGTCCTCTCCACAACTGATCTGTGTATGACTTTGGACAAGGTGCCTATGGGTTCATTTTCTGCTACTTTCTAATAATTTTTTGAAATGTAGACTGTTATCTTTTCAGATCATGCATTAGCCCAACTTATAAAAAATAGGAATAATACTTAAGTACCGTGCTTCTCTCTCTGCTGCCCTGTTCTTTGTTGCCTTCATGTGAGGATTGAGTCATAAATTGATTGATTGAAAGAGTTTTTCTTTGTAAACCAGTGTGAAGTATGTAAAATGTTATACTATTTTTTGTATATTGATTAGATTTCTTATAAAGGGTGTGTGTTTTTATTTGGCAAATATTTCAACAATCTGTCAGTTCCATGATCAAGGTTTCTCACACAAGTTTTTGTGTGGGAGGCATGGAGAAATGGCTTCCTCTTTCTCCTTTGTAATACGTACGTGCATATATTCAGATGCATTTTAAGATTATTTTCCCAACATGGCTGGACATAGAAATTGATAGTTGAGAGCATACATGTAATTAAGGTAGCAATCTCACAGTAGATCCATTAATGCTTTTGTCAGAAGGTCCTATTAGAACATTAGCAAATCTAGTGAGAAGTTAATCTTCTGTCTGTTAATGGCTGCAGGGTACCCAATTGCCACCTACAGAAAGCAAAGGGAACTGAATTTACTCTGCAGAGGCGGGGCAGTTTGGGATGCGTCAATACCTACACCACTGGTGTTCATGAGTTTTCATAGAATCATAGAATGGTTTG
>NW_010341197.1:0-4097 GCF_000700745.2 Antrostomus carolinensis
GATGGGAGGAGAACACTGACGAGTTGTGTAATTTTAATTTTTTTTTAAAAAATCATCCTCAATTTTGTTTTTAGAGCCAGAATATTCTGTACAACTTGCGGTGCTGCTTCTGTAAGAAATATTTAATATATTAATAGAAGCTTTCCTGACCTGGCACTTGGGCACGAGGGAGAGGGTCTGTGTCTGTAGTTTGTAAAATATGACGGTGTTTGGATTAAGGGTTTGGATTTGTGCAAAGAGCAGTTCAGCCAAACAGACATCACCTCGCTGCCCTTGCTAAAAAATAGTCCCTCAGTGGAGTGTGACAAAGCTGTTACCAGGACAAGATGTGAAGGTTCAAGGTTTCTATAGGTGGCTCATGGCAAAGAGAACTGTAGAAAGCGGATGCAATGTGTGACAGCACCTTGATTTCTTGGAAGTGAGAGAATAACCAGGAATTCCTGCTCTAGTGAAAGGTACAAGCAGCCTCTAAACACCTTGTTTTTCACTTTTCCTACACTTGATACTGAAACTGAGACACCGGGTTGTAAGTGTCGCTGGTTGTGATTCCCCTAAAGGACAGTGCATTGCCTTTTTGGGGAAAACCAGAAGCAGCAACTGTCCCCTTGGTGGCCTGGCCCGCTGCCGCCAGCGCTGCACCAGTGACTCCCAGCACGTTACATCATCTGCTTCCACTGCGGCTCCCACCCTGCACACTGCTGCTGGGCTGGAAGAACCAAATCAATCTGGTGGCCACTCACCTCAGAAATTGTTAATTTCTCATCTGATCCTTATGGCTGAGGTGATGGGAATTGCTCTGCCAGGGCAGTGTATAGAAATTACAGCACAGTGTGGTTTGATGTGATAGCAGCTCTTTTCAGGAGCTGCTGGAATATGGGGATGAGGTGGTTTCACGCAGGTAAAGCTCACAGGGAGCCTTTGCAGAAGATGCTGAGAAGGAGGTGACTGTCCAGTGGCCCCTCAGGCTGAATCTTCTGGAGGGGCACCCAGGAGTGTCCCTGAACCCCGGCGGGCAGCCCCCAAAGCAAGCTGGAGCTGAAAGCCAGGGAGGGAGAAAGGAGGGTCCTCTTCCTCCTTGGCCCAGCGCATGGAAAGGAGGGACTGTGGCTCAGGGAATGGGGTTTGGTGCCTCTGAGCTGGGTTTTATCTCAGTTTTATCTCGGAGAGAGAGAGACCTCTCTGTGACGTGAATAACTTGTGATGTGAGTAACTGGTGCTGTGTTTCCCCTTCCTGCCCCTGCAGTGGCCGGCATGTCCCCGTGCGTGACACAGCCGAGGCCAAGCAACAGCCTCTGAGTGTGGGGAAGGGGCAGAAAAGAACCCTGAGAAATGTGGGAACTGCTGGAGTGTGTGTGAGTGAGCTGGGTCCCTTTTTACTTTTGTTGGAAGATCTAAACACCTTCTTTTCTGAAAAACTGCCCTATGACATTCCTGCCCCTGCAGTGGCCGGCATGTCCCCGTGCGTGACACAGCCGAGGCCAAGCAACAGCCTCTGAGTGTGGGGAAGGGGCAGAAAAGAACCCTGAGAAATGTGGGAACTGCTGGAGTGTGTGTGAGTGAGCTGGGTCCCTTTTTACTTTTGTTGGAAGATCTAAACACCTTCTTTTCTGAAAAACTGCCCTATGACACTGCCCAAATTGTGTCCTAAAAACACTGAAGTGGCTCACAAGGGTTGAAACTAGATGATCTTGAAGGTCCCTTCCAACCCAAACCATTCCCTGACTCTATAATTAAAACCAGCCTAAAGTCTGACTTGTGTTGGGGTCCTGATGCCAAACCCCAGTTTGCTATCGTCCAGGTGAGGACCGTGCTGTCTTCCTCCCCTCTTCTCCTGCCCTTTCCGGGCTGCTTGGCTCCACGATCAAAGAGTGTGAGCACTGACCATCCCACCTCACGAAGGGATATCGTGTTGAGTTTGTTGGGTGTTGGGGTTTTTTTGCTGTTTGTTGTGTGTTGGTTTAGTTTTGTTTGGTTTTGGGTTTTTTTGTGGCTTTTTTTTTTCCCTCCCTTTCCTTGCTGAGCTCTGCCACGGGCATGTGTGGAGCAGTGAGTCACCCCTCGCTCCTCACATCCCGCACGTCCGAGGGTGGCTGGACGCTCTCCCTGCCCCTGGCAGCACCCGTGACGGGTGGGAGAGCATCGCAGAGCTCCAAGGAAACTCCACCAGTGAAAACTTGGGGGTTTTTTTTTTTGCAAGTTTTGAGCGTGCTTAGGAAACTTGTATTGCAAGAGTGGCTGTAAAAGTTGCTAAAGACTTTATCCCTCCTCAGCGTCTGTGGGGTTTTTTTTTTCTTTAAATAAAAGGTCCTTATCTCCTCTGCCAACTTGGCAGCAAAGGTTGCAGCAGATTCCTGCATTCAAGCTGTGTTTTTTCTCTTCTGCAATGCTTTGAAAAATGACCAGTGCAGAGAAGATAGCTGGAGGAGACAGCAATTAGACAGGGAAAGTTCAAGGTCACCATTCCTCCAGGCAGGGCTGGCTGCATGGCCAGGCTGCAGGCGGTGTGGGATGTGCTCTCCCCTCGCAGCCCCGGCAGCGATGAGCGGTACGAGCCGCTCGGGCCCCGCACAAACACCAGACAGCAGCATGTCTGTGCAGTGTGCAATCCCCGAAACAAAGGTCAGTGTGGAGGGCTGGAATCGGGACATTTGGCCTAAAAAAGAAAAAAAAAGAAAAAAAAAAAAAGTTTGGGTTTTGGGGGTTTTTTTGTGTTTGTTTTTGTTTTGGGTTTTTTTAAGGCAGGATTTTCTTTGCTTCCTGAACCTTATATTAGAAAGTCTCTTTTCCAACCCGAGGGTGAGGATACTTCTTATTCCTTAAATATAGATGGAGATGTCTATGCAATCCCAAAGTACTGGAGCAGTAGGGAGAGCACAGAGCCCAGGATAATTCAGAGTTAACCAAGCAGGTGATAATTATCTGTGGCAAATGCCTGTTATGGCAGCACTGAGATTGTGTTGATTTAATTAAATAATATTTAATTCAATTTTGTTTTACATTTGAGTAACAGAGTCTGTGCGAGCTTGTTGTGTGGACATTTAAATTGGATTAAGAGTGGATAAAAGGATTAATGATTAACACTAAATTAGACTAATTTTAGTCGTTCCTAATCTTATTTAGGAGAGTCTGCACAAGGAAGTTGTCAGGTTTAATTGCAACTTTGATTAAACCAGACTTTATAGCTGGGAAAACTGCACGAGTTTAATGGCATCTGGAAGAAGAGCTCTGCCTGAATTTCTGAAGTGGAGTAGACACCTGAGGCTTAACCTGAATATTGCTGGCCAGGGGAAGGCCAGGACGTGTGACTGCTCAGAGCGGCTCAGGGAGATGATGCTCCACAGCCCGGCACCGATCACCGGCTTTGCACGTGCTGAGCTCGGCCGGCGCCCGCTGCTGGAACCACCAGCTCAGGTAAAGCTGCTTTGAAATGGCTTTGGAGGGTGCAGGCGAAGCTGTGCTGCAGCCCCCGCTGCTCTGGGGCAGCTCTACCCACAGGAACCCAAATCCAGCTGTCCCGCTGGTGTGGCTCCTTGTGCTCCGGGCTGACCTTGGTGATGCTCCCGCATCCCCGCATGGGAGCGTTGGGATTGAGAGCTCTGCCCTCGCTGTGGGCTGACGTGCTCGAGGAGCAGGGCAGTGAGTATTTCCAGCTCTGCAGAAGGGCTGGAGAGGCTGTGGGGCTCGCAGGTGGCTCAGCTCCGGTTTCAGCTGGGTCCCCTGGCCGGTGCACAGCTCCCTGCTGGCCACGGGGCCCGTCATGGGCAGGAGCACGGCAGGGGCTGGGCACGCCGGGGGGCCACGGGGCCCGTCATGGGCAGGAGCACGGCAGGCGCTGGGCACGCCGTGGGCGCATGCTGGTGGGGAGAGCTGCTGGGAGGTGCATGACTGGCGTGCAGAGCAGCCCCTGCTGCCAGACTATTCCCATATGAAGATCCAAGGAATCTTCAGGACAGTTGGTCTGGTTGGGCACAAGTGCACTGTAGGCTTTTTAACCCCAAAACACTTGAGTAAAATTGAGATATAAAAAGAAAAGGAAACCCTGTAAATGTGGAGGGTGAAGTGGCCATGTGGCTTGGCCGTGGTGACCTGGCCAGTTT
>NW_010341197.1:4121-4497 GCF_000700745.2 Antrostomus carolinensis
TCGAGGAGCCAGAGCGGGAACAGGCACAGAGGGCTTCAGTGCTTAGCACCCAACATTGCCCCCATTTCGTGCAGTTTTGCACCCAAGTGCTCTTCCAGCCGCCCTGCTGTGGGCCTGGCCACGTTCTCTTATCTGAACCCAAATTCTGAATCCAATTTTTTTTTTCCATTTAATATTATTTACCCAGGAGGAAGACATTCAAACATAATTAACACAAGGCTTTTGCGTAAGAATTGTGAGTCTGGGGGCCTGTCCTGACCTAGCTGGGAGGTCAGCCCCGTGCTGAATGTGGCACCTTGGCCTCAACGGCAGCCAGAGGTCCCTTCCCACCAGCCCAGGCTGCGGCTCTGGGTTTTGCCGAGTCGGGGGGGGGGAC
>NW_010341197.1:4643-13277 GCF_000700745.2 Antrostomus carolinensis
GGGTCAGACACTGCCGGACTTTGTCCGTGACGAGTGCGAGCTCTGTGCTGTGGTCTGGGCCGTGGGGTTGTGCTCACCTGCTCCAGCCCGACGTGGAACAAAGATGGGGCAAAACACGTGTATTTCACCCCGGCAGGATCAAACCCTGTGCGGAGTGAATCCCTTGTTTCAATCCCAGCAGGTGGGGAGAGGAACAAGCTGGCAACCAGGAGCAGAAGATAAGTGTGACCTCCATCTTGGTCACCTCTTGCCGTGTCGAGGAGGATACAAGGCTTTAAAAACCCCGTTAGTTCAAACTTTCTGCCATCGATGGTTGCAGGTGGAGACAGGGCTGTTGTGCCAAGGGGCTCACGGGGTGGTGGGAGGGCAGAGACCCCTTCCCTGCTCCGTCACATCGCCTGGAAAAGCCAAAATCATCCAGATGGCAGCCAGACACTTTCCTAATGGAATATTTCCTCTTTTAGAAAATGAGGACATGACAAAAATAAAGCTGTTCCTCTGCAAGGGTAATTTTATCAAAGCTCCTGGTGGAAAGCAGGCAAGCTTCCCAGCCCACTGACCTGCCAGCTTCACTGCCCATCAGTGTGTGCCCGGGGGGGCTGTGCCACGGGAGTTGGGCAGGTACAGACCGTCCAGCTCTGCACAGGGTCCTGTGCTGACCCCAGTGTGTCCGGGCACGTGGAACTCGGCTGGATGTGGAAAGGAGCTGGCGGGGAAAAAGGAAAAGTCTGACTGGAGGGCAGATACTGACTCTGATGTACAGTTTGTGTGTCACTCCTGAAGGAGAACCAGTCCTGCCTCTGCCTTTACTGGATTTGGGGCAATTGCTGTGCATGGATCTGCTGCCCTCTGGTATTTGCCCAGTTACAGCCAGTACATAGTGGGTGCCAGGCTGCTGTGCTGGGGAGGACCGGCCACCTCCATGGCAGCACAGGGCCAGTGTCCTGGACCTGCTGGCACATGTCATAGCTGGGCTGCAAAGGGAGGGAGGCACAGCCTAACGAGGCTGAGTCAGAGGGGCACTCCACTCCATAGCCAGCTCCCAGGGTAACTTGGATTTAAACCTACACGAGGTCTGCTGGGTCTTAGTTCAAAGGTTTTGCCCACACAAATGTCACCAGGTGTGAGGAGGCAGCAGCTCTGTGATGGTGTGGGGGGGAGTGAGGGCTCCTCAGGGGCTGGTTGAGCATCTCATCCTGGAGAAGGTGCTTCCAGCAGAGTAGTGTCCGCGAACACCATGTTAGGACAGGGTAGGTCCCATGACTCAGAGCACAATTTCCTGCAGGAGCTAGTTGGTTTTATTTGGTTTCCAGGGGATGTCTTGCCCAGCCCTCTGAGGCTCGTGGGCTCTGACACAGGTTGGTGCAGCCGTAGGCTGAACTGAAACAGCACTGGAAGTCCTGAGAGCATTTTTCTCGTCCCCCTCACTGATCACAGAGGGTTGCTCCAACATTTATATTTTATTTTTTGTAGTGCATTTTTACCATTCTGTCTCTGCTGTATTTGACCAGCCCTGGTGTCTTGCTGTCTCTCAATCTGCATCTTCACTCCCTGGTGCTCAGGACAACGCTGTCACCTGTGCGTGGTAAAGCGGGCAGAGGACAGCCCAGAGCAGCGTCCAGGCCTGAGTGTCCCAAGTCCCATCGGGGCGCAGGGCAGTGCCTGGGATCCCCTCTGCACCCAGCTGGCTGCAACTGCTTTTTTGTTTCTTTTGAGCTTTTATTGATTTGCAGTAGATATTCTGTGAAGGAGACTATTCCCTGCTTTTGTTCCTGTTTGAACTTGCAGAGCCTGAAATCCCAGGTGATGGTTTACCTTGCTTTGGCAAGTCACCGGGGCCAGGCTGGAGGAGGAAAGGACGGATCAAGGTATTTTGGATAATTCATTTGAACAGCTTGTGGTCGAGGCAGCATTTTCCAGTCCTACCCTTGTCTGTGTGGCAGAATTGCAATGTCCTGGGCTTTACACTGAATTGGGGTGGAGCAGCACCATTTCAGGGTGTATTAATGCCCAGTACTGCAGGCTCTGGCAGGATTGTAAGTGGCATTTACAGTCTTTCCAAGAGCAGCTTCACCTCCGTGTTTGAGTACCAGAGCTTTGGGGTATGGCTCCAGAACAGGCACCCAGCAGCCAGTGTTCAGCCAAGGCCACGTCCAGCAGCCTGGAAGAGACCCAAATCGGTCAGACCTTCCTCTCCTTTGCCTTCTCCAGCACGGTCACTCCACCAGAGGAGGATGTTGGAGAGTTTGGTGGGTTTCTCACAGAACCTGGGGTGGGTGGTCAGCACTGTTGATGGGTTGGATGTGCACAGCTCACAGCCCGTGTGCGGGAATGGTGTCGGCAGCTTGTGGCACATCTCATCTCTTGCTTTCTCTGTAAAACATTCCAGTGTTTCTTCCTGATCCCTTTTGCTGCCAGCTGAGATGGGGAGGAGGCACCTTGGCTGCAGGAGGAGGAATGTGGCGTTACGGCATTGCTGAGCAGCAGCAGGGTAAGGGCAGGCACACCCCGCTGCCGGCACACCTGAGCAGAGGCGGAAGCTGAGCTGATGGTTCACGTACTGTAGCCTTAGGGACAATATTTTTTTCCCCAGTTCAGTGTGTTCCCTTTCTCTGAGCTCCTGATCCTCAGCTTGCACGTGCCTGTGTCGCTCAGCGTGAGGCCGGGGAGGTAGGTAACACACAGCAAAGCTCCGGAGTTGTCTGACGTGGGGTGCTGAGCTCCTGAGCAGCATGGGAGAGGATGTGATTTTGGGGTCGTTTCAGTAAAGTCAAAGAAAATGACTCGATGCGAGTTTTTCTGAGGATGGAAAACTGTGTTTTAGCTGAAAGGCAGCACGTGGGCTGTGCCCCAGAGTGCTGCATGTGGGGCAGGGTCTGGTGGCAGCTGCGTGTGCTGCATTCACGGAACAGGCAGCAGTTTAAACAGATTTGTTAACATTTTGATACTTTTCTGGCACAGTAAAAAAAATAAACTTACCCTACGGTTTCTATTAATACTCAGGTAAAGCAACAGTGACCACTGAAACATGTCAAGTGCAAGAGAGCTCTGAATTGGGTTTGAAGTCAGGGAGAATGGCTCCTCATCACCTGGGCATGCAGCTCGGGGTCTGGGTCTTCCACAGACTCTTCAGCTGGTGTTAGAAACCATCCTGGTGTGATAAATGCAGTTCTTGAAATCTTTTCTAGGTAACCAAACAAGAATTATACTTCTTAAAAATTTTGACTACTCTGTGCCTTTTTACACAGCTGCTGAGGTCACAGATTGCATTCTGTAGGTAGGTCTCCAGCTTGTCTCACACCATGTGGTGTCCTGAGGAGTTCCAGTGCTGCAGACAGGAGAGGGGCTCTGTGACCCAGGCTGCCTGCAAAGCCCAGTCTGTGCAGTCAAGGTTGCCTCAGGATGCAGTCCTGTGTGTGAATACACCGTGCAATTATAACTCACGTGGATGTCCCTAATTAGGCTTTAAATGATCAAGTTTAGGTGCTGATAGCGGTGCTGCCTTGTCATCGTGGTGCTAAATACAGGATGCAGAGCCTGTCTGAGAGGGTGGGTGAGCATTGGGGTACGTGGAGTGATGCAGTGGCTCTGGAGGGAGCTGGTTTTATGCTGACTTGGTGACATCCTGATGGCAGCCAGCCCTGCCCCAGGTATGTGGGGTTAGTCACAGGTGGGCTTTCTCTTGCTGGTTACCTGCGGAGCTGCTGGTTCACGCTGCCGTCATCCCCTGAAGTGACTTATGTCTGCGGCTGTGCGCCCTGTCTGGGAGCTGTCACGAGTGATGCGGGAACTGGGTGTGTGTGTCTGGAGATCCCTGAATCACTCCTTTATTGTTACTGCTGCACCCACAGGCACCTTCTCACCAGGTGAGGCAGCTGCCTGTTAAAAGCCAGGAGAGGAGAGAGCTGCTGCTCGCAGGGTTCTTGCGGTCGCAGATCAGCTGCTGTGGGGTGAGGGAGCCCTCGCCGTGAGCTGGGGACATCATGGGGACCGGGGACAAGGGCAGGTGAGGTTTCTGGCTGCTGGGGGTGCTGGGGGCTCTGCCTCCCCCCAGCTGTCCTGCTGGGCTTCCCCACAGAGACCCTCCAGCAGACGTTTATTCTGCGGCAATTTTTGCGAGTTTCTTTTCATAGAACAAGACTCGGGGCCATGGTGTGTGCAGGCGAGTTTTGATCTGGAATTGATTCTGAAAGCACAGGGCAAAGGGTGGGGCTGGAGAACAGAAAGCACAGCAGCGTGCTGGGGGGGTCTGTGGGGGGTTTGTGTCTGTGCACACCCGATTCTTCCTGTGCTTTGCGACCTGGCATTGGCACCAGCTCCCTGCCCGCTGCAGATCGTGGTGCTGGGGGCTGCGGCTTCTCCACGTCCCCCGGGAGCTGGACAGTCAGAAATCCCAGCTGTGCTGAGAGCCGGGTGCCGTGCTGGTGCCTGTGGTTCACCTCAGCAATAACATAAAGATCCAAAGATAGTGTTTGGGGAAGAGGGAAATCTCTTGGACACTTTGGGAGAATCTTGTGCATGCTTCAGGAGTTAGATGAAAAGCTTTGATTCTTTGTACGTTAAAAACAAACAAATGCAACCTGAGCATCTGATTTTCCTCTTCATTATTCTTGATTTTCCACCCTTGTTGTTCTCTTGTAGATCAATTAAAATGATCCCCCTGTAAACCGAGAAGAAATGTGAAGGACCTGGACTGAGCTTTAGACTGACATGTTCTGTTCATTTTTGCTCATGCTGCAAATTCTTCCCTAGGTGTGTCCTCAGCGGTATGGATTCTCGCTGCCAGCTTTGGCCATGGGCATTGTTTGTCCTCCTGGGTAAGGCTCCCTGCACGGTGCTTCTATCAGGATATGGGGGAAGCTGACTAAATAGAAACGCTGCCAGTGGGAGTTCTGTATTAGCAGCAGTGTTGTGGCAGCAGCTGAGACTGGAGCTTGGTAATAGTGCTGGTGTTTGGCACAGGGCTGCTCTGTGTCCTGAGCAACCGGTTCCAGGGACAGTTATAGAGGTAAATGGGGGACACCGAGCAGCGCTGTGCAGTGTGGTGGGCAGGGAACTGGGCATCCCCGCAGCCCAAACACTGGGGTGATGGCAAGGAAGAGTTTCAGAAATAACTGTTAGTACAAAGCACTTTAAAAAATACCTTTTCTTATTAAAAATGAAGGTGGTTCAGAGCAAAATACCTTTGTCCTTTTTGGCATGTGTTTTGTAGGTGTTGTCCTAAGCATGACTTTGTAGTTGGTTTGTTGTAGAAACCAGTAGATGTGCTGGTTGATGTCTGTGTGTCTCCCTGCCACAACCCCAACTCCTGTTTTCCTGCTGTTCCAGCTGCCCCACAGCTGCTGGGTGCACAGCAAGCCTGTTCCCAGGGAGCCTGCTACCCCCCCGCTGGAGACATCCTGCTGGGACGAGCCCATCACCTGAGAGCATCCTCCACATGTGGCCTCACCAAGCCTGAGACCTACTGCACACCCCACGGAGAGGTACGGTCGCCTCCTAGCTCTGCGCTCCTAAACCTCACCTGGGGATGCTGATTCCTTTACCCATCCTAAACTTCCTAACCATTTGCAGGGATGTGTTTAACCTGTTACAGGTATTTATCCTCCTCCAACCGTGTTGGGTTGTTGCACCATCTGTGGTGTCCCTTCCAGCCCTGGTAGCTCCTCCATCCCTCTGTGGTAGAGCGTGAATGCAGTGGCAGGGGGAGTGCAGTGAAGTGAAACCTGGGTGTGAAGCACTGGGGGAAAACAGAAGCTTTCACATCCAAAATACCCCAAACGTTCCAATCTCCAGGCTTTTTAGTTATAAACTAAACTTGTATTTCACTGGACAAAAAGGGAACACTTCGGGTCTTTCACAAAGACTTGGAAAAGCTGCTAAAAGACAACTGTTTTCAATTACACTGGTTGTGTGGGGGCAGGAGATAGTGCTTGGGAGGAAAATGTCTCATCCAACTGCAGATTCCCAGGCTCCAAAGGTGCCCTCAAAACAAAGTTAGACTTTAAGGATAGAGCTGAAAATGTTACAGGGGTGATTGATGTCCCTGATGTGAGCACTTCCTAAAGCCTTTCTCTGTGGGTGTGGCCACGTTAACCCCATAACTACCGTGGAAGGAGCTCAAAAGGGAGCGGGTTCAATGCAGGATGGGCACAAAGGGTCTTGGAAGAGATGCTGGAGAGGAAAGGAAATGGCAGACCTCCAGTGAGGCAGTGTTTTCTGCAGTGAAATCCAGCTCAAGTCAATCAGCTGCCTTCTGGTTTTAATTCCCTGTCAAGTTGAAGGCCAAAATGTGGCAGTAAGTGCTACAGAGCCGGTGTTACAGAGATTCTCTCTCCTCTGTGGGCTCAGGGACGGTGGGGAGCAGTTGGTTGGTGTGAAACTGGGGCAGCTTCCTGGGCCAGGTATGAGCATCATGTCCTGCTGGATGCTGGGCTGGCAGCAGTGTCTGCCCTTGCTCAGGCCGTGCTCCAGGCTGACAGTTGCAGTCAGGCATTTCCTCTCTTCAGGCTCCCACTCACTTTTTTTGGAGCTGTTTTGCCACCCTCAGGGAGCGGGGCTGTTTGCTCACCTCCCCAGCAAACCCCCACTGCTTCTCAAGGGTGTTGTGGCTCATGGACAGGAAAAGAATCAAGCAATTGTTTTTACTCTGCCTTAATTTTTTTTTTTCTTCCTAATTTCTGTTTATACTTGAGGAAAATTGTACAGAAATGTACTTCTGAAATCTTCACTTAGCACTGACTTTTGGCAGTGACTTTTGCTTGAAGAGGAGGCTTGTACTGTGGGAAGTGTCTCCAAAACCTCGATTAAGCTGGAGTGGACTCGTTGGTCCCTTTGCCTGACCTTGAGAGATCACTCTGAAGAGCCTTCAGTTGTGATCATCTGCATCACTTGTCATCTCTGAAGTGCAGACTGGGTGTCTCTCTGATGGCTGTGACGTACCTTGAGCAGAAATGATCCATTTGGTGCAGAATCAGTGAGTGAGGTCTCGTGGTGGTACTGCAGGTGAAGGCAGACAGCAAGAATGCAGCAGTCTCTTCTGGTCTTCAAGTCCCTGAACTATTCAATTTTCATATTCCTTACACCTTCCCTTACAAGTACCAGGGTTCAAAGGGATATGGAACAATTAACACTGATGTGTTAAGTGGGATTCTTCAGTTCTAGCTTTGAAAATGGGGTCTTTTCTTCCTTACTGCCTACGTATATGTGATCTTTTCCTTTCCTGAAATGAGAGACGTGTCGTTACTGCTGGCAAATTCCTCAGAGGCCGTGATTTCTGCACAGCAGCTGCAGTGGCTAATGGGAGTTACAAATATACCAGCTCCTGTCTGTGTGGGAGAAATCCCTATGCGATGAGCATTTCCTGATTTATTTTCTCCCTCCCTTTTTCTGCTTCCCTAATTGAAGCAAAAATTAATCCCCTGAACTCAACTTTCCTATTCCCATCCCATAAAAAGTAGGCACGTTTCATTTATTGACTCTTACGACTTATTTTTGTTACAAGTCTCCCTCTTGTTTTGATGCCAAATAGGTACAAATTTGGAGGCTGTTTTGCAGTCTCAGCAGAGGGCATGGGGCGAGGGGTTGCTCTGGCTGGCTGCTGGTCCCTGGTGCCAGCTGGCGAGCGCGGGGTGTCTGGCCACGCTGCCAGCCCACGCTGGCCCCAGGGTGCTTCTGTTGCAATTCTGGTGGGTCACTCGCTATGGGCATCGATTTCAGCCTCTGCTCCATTGTCTGCTCCGGCTCCAATTCCCTCTAACCTTTATACTTTGCACTACTGATTGCTCCATTCCTTGGCTGTAGGCTCAGTCTAGTGAAATCCAAGAGGACACTCAGCATGGCCATTTATAGCGCAGGGCAGTGCTGTGATGGTTAGAGGAGTGATGGGGGGAGGAATGCAGGCAGACCAATGGTCTGGCTTGGAAATCACTTAGTGCTTGGGAAATGGCTGTTCCAGTCAGCAGGGAAGGCAGAAGCAAGAGGGAAACTGAAAATAAAATAGAAAAATAAGCGAGCCTGGATTTGGAGGCGTAAAAGCGCTGATGTGTGTGGAAAGACTCACTGACCGAGGTGTGATTCAAAGCCCAGTTAACTCCTTTCTTTATATAAATGCTCAGTGCAGTGCTTGGATAGGAACATGGAGTAGCTCACGCCCCTGGCTCTAGCCAGGGGAAGGCACGGTGTGGCTTTCACGCAGATTAGCAGGTTCCTGGTCCCCTCGCCTGGCCTGTCCCTTCAGAGTGACAACACGAGGGCTGTGCACACCTTCAGCTCTTTGCTTTGCCGCTGGAAGCAGCGGTACCTGTGCCGTGGGGTGTTCACACCCAGCAAGACTAACTCTTCTCTGGAGGGAAGGGATTTCTTTCCTCTGGGCTTGTGCAATGCTTTCAGCTTAAAGACATATTGAGAACTAGAAAACAGCTTCAGACCTTTCAGGCTGTTTTATGAATTCAGAAGAGGACCCCAAACACCCCGCGCATCGCTGTGAAATCTTTTACCAAAGGCCAGAGGGGAGTGAAGCTGCGTGTCCTTGCCCTTGTGTTGCTGTTCCTTTTCCTGCATCCTACAGCGAGCAGTTTGTCTGGTGACTACTTGGCTCCTCGTGCCCTGATCCTGGGAGACTTTGAGTATTAAATG
>NW_010341197.1:13318-21257 GCF_000700745.2 Antrostomus carolinensis
CTTTTCATGGGCACTTGGATATGAACAACAAAGGGTGGCGAGTTGCCTTTATCACCCCTTGTGTCATGGTGACAGGGGGTCATGCAGGTAGGAACCAAGGTGAGAGGTACCAGAGAAGCCTCATCTCTACATGGGTTAGTGGAGGGAGCGTGAGCCTGTGGGGCAGAAGAGCTCCTGGCCTGGCAGATGATCCCTCCTCCTGCTGACGGGTGGTCGCAGCTGCCTGGCAGGGCTGGTCTGCAGCATCACCAGGGCTGGTGTCTCAGCACCGAGTCGTCTTTGGCTGCTTCCAAAAATACAGACTTAACGTCTGCAAAAGAGAATATGTGCAAGACTAATGCTTGTGTCTGCCTTATTGCTGCGTCTGATGGTCACATCTGCTTCCCCACCTGCATGAGTCGGGCAGGGAGCTCGGTACTGATCCCAAACGTGCTGCCTGCTGGGTGCTTCAGCAGATCCTGGGCATGTTGGAACAGGGGAGAGCACACTGGAAAGCCATGGTGCCTCCCAGCTCATTTGCTTTCCTCACATCATCAGTCAAACTCAAGTCTTACACAGAAAAATGCATCTGCAAAATCGTGAAATAATTGTGGTCGGAGGGGACTGCAGGAAATCCAAACCTCTGCTCAAAGCAGGGCTTCTAGTTTTGGGTATTGCTTCATAATATTGAGGGTTTGCACCAAATAATTTGTATTCCAGACCTGTTGAAGGGGCTGCTCTGTGCTTATCTCATCTTGTTCTGGCATTCAGACACACCCTGCTGTCTGCTGCAGGGACGTGTCCTTACCTGTAGTGAATGTGCAGAAGAAAAAGCCTATTTCCCATTATTCTTTTTCTCCTCCACTTCCCTCCTCTGTATCTTCTTTTGCCACATGACTGCAAATTGACACATATGCTGGGAGACATCACGTCGTTGGGAGACATCACGTCGTTCCCTCGCAGACAGGCTGCAGAGGCAGCTGGGTCCCGGGATGCGTGCGACGGGTGGAGATAAACTGGTGCAGAATGGGGTTTGCAGACTGTCATCCTGGCAGATTTTAAATGAAGTTTCGCTGAGGGAAGATGATGTGAGAACAGACGGGGCGATGGAAAACAGGCACCCACGTGCTTGCTTTTAAGCAAGAGAAATGAACTTGATTTCCTTAAACCCCATCCCTAGGATGTTTCTCCAGCATGTCTCTTCTCCCCCGTCTCTGCTATTGTCACTGAATTTGGGGGTCACCAGTAAAACCAAGCTGAGGGTCAGAGCCTTCTATTTGTCTTTTGAGCATAACCTCAGAGCTCCCTTCACTTCCCAGGGTTACTTCTGGCCAAGCAAGGATGTGACATTAGATGTTACGGCTGACAGATAGTTCTGTGTTTCAAAATTGAACCACAGTCCTGTTTGGCAAATGCCAATTGCTCACTGAGAAGTTTAACCACACCGACGTGACCATGGGTGACTTCTACCAAGCTTTGCCTTGGAAAATGGATGGAGTACTTCACAGACAAGACCAGCACTGCTCCATGAGCCTGGCATAGTGATGTCCTACAGCTGATGTTAGCAGGGCACAAAAATGGGTTGGAATAGAGAACTGCTTACCTTGGCTTTAAGAGGTGCTGTTGTTCCTAAGGGAATTTGTTCTTGCTGCCCACCCTGTTTCTTAGTAACCCTCCATCTCTCTGTGTAGATATAAATTCCCACTGCCTTCCAGATTGTCCCCACATAAACTTGGAGCAGTAATTACTGCCCCTATACAATATTAATTGCACAAGATGACGCTAAGCTTTCGTATGGAGGCTGTGTGCCAGGAGCCTGACTGACATGGAGCCGGGTTAAACATGGAACCATCAAGGTCTCCTCAGCTATGAAAGGTCTTCATTTCATGACTGGAGAGAAGCAGCTTCCCATTTTTGCTGATGAATAACTTCAGTTTATTTTGGGTTGGGTACCTATGCCAGGAGGTTTTATTTCAAGGGCTCTCTGCTCGTATTAAAATGGCAGATAGAGCTACTTAAAATATTTTGGTCTGAGTCCATCAGCTTAATTGTTTGTGGTTTTCTGGCCCTGCCTGAGCGGGGAAGCATAGGAGGCTGCTGACCAGCAACTGGTTCACAAGGTCAGAGCAGGAGGAGAGCAGCAAAAACCTGCAGCAGAGCTGGACCAGGGCTGGGTCTGCAGCCCTGTCCCTGCACACACGGTGCAGAAGTGTCCCAGGTGTGTGATGTAATCAATAGATGGGTATTTTTACAGTACCTGGTTATTCTTCTACACTGATTTTTTTCCTCCTCTTTATTTATTTCTAAAACATGAGCCTGTTTATTCTCAACATCCTAGTTTTTCCTCTAAAACTGCCTTCTGAATTACCTTTCAAAGGGCTGGAAGGAATCTCCTTTAATCCCTAAACCTCCACAACCTGTATTTCAGGCGATTCTCAGGAGTAGCTTGGAGGCACAGAGGGGTGGTTAGTGGTTTCCACACAGTTCCACAACTTCTTTTACCTTCCATAGACCTTATCAGCCCCACATCCCATCACCACCCAACCACATCCCCATTCTCTTTTGCTGCGGTGGCACAGGGGCTGGGGCCACTGGTGCCTTGCAGGGAGGGGACGATGTGTGGGAGACCTGGGGCTGGACTCTCATTTTTGGTAATTCTCTTTCTCCCGAGGAACTTTGAGACACATAGTCCCAGTCAGTCATAGCCAATCCTCCTGTTGTGCAATAAAGGGCTTTCACAATTTGCCCCAAGGATGTGAAATGAATTTTGCTTCCAGTGTTAATTTTAGCCTTAATTAAAAAATTGAGGGGAGGGAAAAAAAAGAGGGGTTAAGGGGGAAAGGCAAAGATTTTTGCACGGAGCACAGTGCCCGGCTGCATGGGGAGGGTCTGTCTCACAGTTTAAGCTTCATTTTTACTTAGCACCACATTTTAAGTGTGAATGCAGCTTCCTTGCCAGCGTTTTGTTGTAGCTACTCGAAGGCACTTGTGTCTCTCTCTGGCTGTGTGAATGGTCTATTAAGTATGCATGAATCACTCCTAATGAATAATTTAGCCGAGATTAACCTTTCCCCTTGCAGAAAACCTTCCTTCTCCCTTTGCTCATCACAGACAGAACTGTTGTGAAGTTTAGTCATTATTGGGAATTTTCACTAGCTTATTTCTGTGGATAATTCCTGACGATTTGCTGCTGGTAGTCATTATCTGAAATGAGTTCTTCTGCCTGGGCCAATTGTATTAGTTCTGATTTTTACTGGCAGAGCCAGGAGGAGTTGGTAGAGCCAGGGAAATTGCATGATTATATATTTTGAATTCTCTGTTTGCTTACTTTGCAATATTGTTATAAATATTGTAGTTAACCAACTCCTGTTCTGGGATATTTATAGCCAGAGAACATAAAGACTGTGGAAAATATTATGGAAACAGATCAGGTTTAAGTGAGGATCTTTCCTCTATATCCACCCAACTGCTGGAAGGTTCCCAGGTCCAGGGACAGAGCAGGGTCAGGTCTGGGCTTTGTTAGGAACTAAAACAAACCCACGGTCTGAGCTCACCTCTGTGCTGCTGCTGCCCATCCACGGTGACAGTCACCTCCCCGTGTGCCATCCACCTGGGGTGGTACCTGTCAGAGCTTTCTGTTCAAAGGCAGCCTGTGCCTTGGGTGGTTTGGAGTGAGGACAAGCAAAAAGGTGACTCTGGACAAAATTTTCCATTCAATTTTATTTATTTATTTTTTAATGTAGTTTTTATGAAGCTGAGTCCTTTTCTATAGAAGTAAGAGACTTGGGTGGCTTAGACGAGCCTGTTTCAGGAGTAAGGAAATATGTGTAAGCTGGGAATTAATCTTTTAAAGAGGAAACCAGAAATCTTGGTGCCACTTTGCCTCACTGGCCACCACCTTTCCGAGGCACAGATCCCTCCCAACCCCAGCTCCTGTGCAAGGTCCTGTTTGGGTTGGAATTGGCTCATTTGTTTAAGTATCAGATGGGGAGATGTTAGCACAGAGGTGGATATAAAGTGTTTCTTGTCACTTGTCACCCGATGTCTCTGCTCCACCACTGAAAGCTGATCTCATCACTGGGGTCCCAAACATGCCCATGCCTCTGCTGTCACCTCACGCTGACCCTCACAGTGGGGTGTCTCACTACTTTCCCTTGTGCCAGACCCGCTCCCCTCCTCTCCCCTAAACCCACTTTCCTCCCAGGACGTCCTTTCTGAGCTGTCCTGCCCCGTGACACCACGTCCAGCACCTGCCACTGCTGGCAAATGTTGCTCTTCATCTTCCCCCATTTCTTGGGCTTTGGGCTGTGTCAGTGTGAAGCGCGATGTCCCTCTGCAGCGTTTTGGAGGCTGCTTTACTGCTTGGGCTGCTGACAACTTGAATTTCTAGTTGAAATGTTTCACATCACCTTTGCTTTTGGGACAGTGTTATCTACAGCCCCTTGTGATTGCTTCTCTCTGAGTGCTTCAGACTGGGCCTCCCTGTGTCCCCCAGGGATGTTGCTGTGGGCTCTGCTGTCACCTGCTATTTTAACGTCCCTCTGGGACCTGCCTTTCCCCACCTCGGCCTCACTGGGGTGTCTCCCCTTGGTTTTGCAGTGGCTCTTGCCCACCCCATACCCACCCTGTACCCACCTCTCCTCTTGGCCCATGTCTGGACCTTCCCTGCTCTCTGTCTCTTGCTCAATCTCCTTCCTGCTGCTTTCTACACATTTCTGAGCCGGCTCATGTGCCGCACACACCCGGCAGCCCCGTGTCAGTGGCCGCACGGAGCGTTGCTTGGTTAGTCCAAGTGTGGAGATTTGTTTGCTCCTCAGGGACCCTGTTTTCTCCCGTCCCCGTGCTACATCTCTGTTTGCTTCTTGAATGACTTGCTCAAGTGAAGGGCTGAACTTTGAGCTGCGACTTCCCACCCGCTGACTTCTCACCAGCTGAGCTGTTTGCTCGAGCTCCGCTCCCGGGGGAGAGCGCAGGGGGCCGAGCATCACCCGGGGTTTTGGGATGGAGAGAAAGGCCTTTCTGTTCACCCAGCCCCCTCGGCTCTGTGGAAAGGGCCAACTGGTCCTGAAAAGCTGCAAAAAGCTTTCTGTCAAGTGTTGGCATTGTGGAACAGGAGAGGTTTGCTTAGAAAAGGCATTCTTGATTTGCAAAAAAAATGTGTTTTAGTTGAAAGCATTTTGGTTTTAGCTTTTAGTCCATAAAACCATAAGTTGTGGTTTTTCTAATGGGGTGTGAAGGGGACCACTCGAGTCCTGTGTGTCATTAGTCTCATTGATCCTGGTTCTTCAGATCTCTAATAAATCAGCTTTACTGAGGCCATTTATTCCTTGGTGAGTCCTCATTGCACGTGGGCCCCTCGCCTCCGGGATCTGCAGTGGGGTCTTTCCCTTCCCTCCGGGATCTGCAGTGGGGTCTTTCCCTTCCCCCTGGGATCTGCAGTGGGGTCTTTCCCTTCCCTCTGACCAAGCCAGGATGGTCACTTCTACCCACCCTTTCTCTTCCAGTGGAGCATGAGATGCTGCAGGTGCGACTCGCGCCTGCCACACGCCTACAACGGCCACCGCGTGGAGAACGTAGTGTCCTCCGCCGGGCACTCGCGCTGGTGGCAGTCCCAGAACGGTGAGTACCTGCTGGGCACCTTGGGGTCCCCTGGGACACCACAGCCCCTTGCAGTAAATGGCATTGTGGGGAAGAGGAGGGGGTGTTGAATCCAATAGAGTGGAAGGAAAGAAATGACTTGGCTCAGGCAGCTGAGCAGTTTACTCTCCTGAAGTTCAGATCCTCTGACCCTCCCTCTCTGTGCCTGCAGGTATTGAGCGCGTCTCTTTGCAGCTAGACCTGGACCAGATGTTCCAGCTCAGCAGCATCGTGCTTCACTTCAGGGTTGGTGTGCATCCCCCCTGCTCTCGAGGAGGCACAGATGATGGGGGGTTGGCCCCGCTGGATGTGAGGAATCTCAGAGCACAGCTCCCTTTGGGTTCCTAATAGGAAGAAGGCCAAGGATTGTGACCCCATCCATCCATGTTCCCTCTTGCATGGCCATTCCCCCAGGTGTTTGGGAGGAGCAGAGCAGGGTGGTGGGCTCCCATCCCACAACTGTCTGCAGAAAAATCTCCTTGGTGCAGACATGTACTTTGTGGCTGTGAGTGTGGGGCTGCAGCAGGGCTGGCTGAGGGAACGGGGGGGACCCAGGAATTGTTGGCAGGGGATTGCTCCAGCAGCCTGTGGTGACCCGAGCCAGGAGGGAGGAGGAGGAGAACAGGCACCCCCAGGGTGGGAGCCAGCTGGGGTGCTCCCTGTTACAGAGGAGCCTCTTTCCCCTCCCCACAGTCGCCACTGCCCGGTGCAATGCTGATCGAGCGCTCCAGTGACTTCGGCAAGACCTGGGAGCTGTACCAGTACCTGGCCTCCGACTGTGCCGCCGCCTTCCCCCACGTCCCCCGGGGCTCCCCCGAGAGCTGGCAGGATGCTCGGTGCCAGGCGCTGCAGGGGTACCCTTTGCACGGGGGCAAGGTAGGATTTGTGGGGTTTTGTGGCAGGGACCCCCACACGTGCCTGTTCCCCCCGCTGTGACCCTGGGCTGGGGGCAGGTGGCCTGTGCAGCGCTGCAGAAACACGTGGTGGCCTGGAAGGGTGTTACATGTATGAGACGTGGTGAGGGATGGAGCCTGTGGACATCCAGTGCTGCTGAGGGGAGTCCCCAGGAGGATTCTTGCTCCTCTGTGAGGAAGCCTTCACTGCTTTCTGACAAGTGAGGTGTTATGTTGGTCTTCCCACAAAATCCTCTGCAAGTCTGAAGTCTTTTCCCTCTGTCAAGTGTTGTTCTGCAGAGGCAGGTCCAGCGTACACACCGCCTAGAGCGTGAGAAGAAAGCACCTTGTGTTTCCTCCTTTTTAACTTACTTTTTTGCCTTCTCAGGTAAAATTCAGTATCCAAGACCTGGCGTCTACCATCACTACCTCTCACAGCCAGACCATCGATAGTAAGTGAACGATCTCTTTTATATCTGAGAAAGGGAGAGGGGGATGATGCACCTCATGGTTCTTCCTCCCTGTGATGGAGAGCACTGTGCTGGGGTAACCCCGTGGGGAGCAGGTCCTCAGCAAACCACCTGCCCTGGTGCCTCCAGTGTGCTGAGGAGCAGCGTTTGGTCTTTGATGACTCAGCTGCTCTTCATGACGACGCCTCTGTCCCTTGCTCCAAGCCCTCCACACGAGGCACAGTGCAGTTCTGCCCCTCACTCCTCTCCTTGGTCCCTGACAGAGCTGGGACAGTTCACCAACCTGCGGATCAACTTCACCCAGCTCCCCTACGTTGCACACCAGGGCTACCACTCGCCCAGCCCCTTCTACGCCGTGACAGAGATGCGGGTGCTGGGGAGCTGCTTCTGCCATGGACACGCTGACCGCTGTGCCCCTTCGGGAGACCTGCCTGCTGCGGTGAGCATCGAGGCGAAGTGAAAAGCCTAAAGATGAGCTCTGTGGTATCAGACCATCCCTGAGCCACAGCAGGAACAGGCTGGGGCTCTGCCACACTCCCTGGAAGTGCTCTGTGGGAGACCTCGGCCGGGATGACCAGCAGTGGGGTGTGGAAGTCTTTCCCTTGGCGAGAGGCTGCTCATAACTGGGGGAAATGATACCTTGTTTTGCCTGCAGCAATGGGGTGGTGGCTGTGAGACAGTGGCCTGTGGTACCCCCATGTAAATCCCCTTTTTGTGTTGGGAGGAAGGTGGAGGGGCTTTATAACGAGTCACAAAGCTCCTTGGCTCTGGGGGATCTGCTTCCACCAGCACTGGATGTCTCAGCTGGGTGGGTGACATGCAGAAGGTTTTAGCAGGCTCCTTCGTGCCCAGGAGGATTTGCCAGCACAGGTTATTTTATGTTGTGGGAATCTCCTGTCCCCAGCTTGTGCTTGTCTGCTTTACCTTGAGCGTGGTTGTCCTCAGGTAGGTGGTAGAGGT
>NW_010341197.1:21307-22182 GCF_000700745.2 Antrostomus carolinensis
CTGTCTGGGTGCTGGAGCTTCATCCCTGCGCAGGGAACGGGGACTGTGTGGGGGCAGGAACAGACCAAGGCGTGTGCCAAAAAGGCATCAGGAGGATGAAGCTCGGATGGACTGAGCAGTTACCATCCAGGAGGAGTAAAGTGTTGTCTCTGCAGCAGGTCCACGGGCGCTGCGAGTGTCAGCACAACACCGCCGGTCCCAGCTGCGATCGCTGTGCCGCCTTCTACAACGACCGACCCTGGGCACCCGCGGAGGACAACGATCCCCATGAGTGCCAGAGTACGGCGAGTGCCTTCCCCCTCTCCTCTTCCTCAGGCCTTTCCTAAATCCTCCCCAGATGTGAGTGACGGGACTGGGCACGAGCTCAGAGACCTTTTACTGGGACACTTTGTGGGGCTGGATGTTAACTGGGGTGTCTCTGCAGAGACACGTTTCCACGCTGGGCTTTGCTCTGTGGGGCTGTGGCTGAGCGATGCCCCAGGCTCACAGGCTGCCCCAGCGCTTGGCTGCACTGTCCGACTGGTGCCAGATTGGTCCTGCGGCATTTAGCGGGTGTCACAGTGTCACACAGGGGACTCGGGCACCCTCTAGTGCCAGAGCTGCTGCTGTCCCTGGGGTTTGTGTGGTTGCAGCACTAGCTGGGCTGTTCTGTTGGGTTTTTTTAGGGTGCAACTGCAACGGTCACTCGACCTCGTGCCACTTCGACCCAGAGCTGTACCAGGCCAGCGGAGGGACGAGCGGGGGCGTCTGTGACAACTGCCAGCACAACACTGAAGGCAACAACTGTGAGCGCTGCAAAACTAACTATTTTCGCAACCAGCAGCAAGATCTCACCCATCCTGAAGCCTGTCTGCGTGAGTGCCCCGTTACCCCCC
>NW_010341197.1:22430-22699 GCF_000700745.2 Antrostomus carolinensis
CCCCTTGGGGTGCCGTGGTGAGTACACCCCCAACCAGCCCCTGCTTCCCAGGGCGCTCCCACCTCACCTCTCTCAGCTCAGCATCCTCACAGGCTCTGAGAGGGATGCAGTTCCCAGACAGCTTTGATTTGGGATTCCCAAGCCAAAACCCATTTTGCAAAGGGTTATAAACCTCCTTGCTCAGTCTCTGACCTGTCTCAGGTATAAGGTTGGCCACAAGCACAGGGAAGGTGGAGTTTGGGGTGTGTGTAGGGCTGTATCCCCTTCCC
>NW_010341198.1:0-2704 GCF_000700745.2 Antrostomus carolinensis
GAAGAAGCGGGACGGCGGGGTCCGTGGTGGCTTCTGCGGACAAGGACTTGTTACCCAAAAAGTTGTTCATCTTAAGTAAACTCTGTGTGTGTTCTGAGTGCCCAGCAAGGAGCCAGTTAAACCAGCAGGGACACAGTTAAACCAGCAGGGACACAGTTAAACCAGCAGGGACACAGTTAAACCAGCAGGGACACAGTTAAACGCCTTTATTTTGCTGACAATGGATGAAGAGAGTCTGGAATCAGCTATTCAGACCTACAGCGCCCAGCTGCAGCAAGTGGAACTGGCTTTAGGGGCAGGCCTGGACCCCTCGCAGCAATCGGACTTGATTCAGTTGCAGGAAGATTTGAAGCAGCTGATAGAACTGACTGAGTCTAGCCTGGTGTCTGTTAAAAAGAGCAAACTTTTGGCTACTTTGGACACAAATGCATCCTCCTCCTCCTCCTCCCCAGTAGGTCTCCTGGAGCAGGACACTAACCCAGACAGTTCTGCCCAAGATGAGGAATACGCAGCTTTTCAGGAAGCCATTGCTGAGCTTGGAACCGACCAGAAACCTTCAGCTGATAACCACGAGACATCCCCAAAGAGAGGTGGAGACACTGGTGACAAAGATGAATCAAAGTACAGTGAAGAGGAGGAGTCATCTGACAGAGAAGAGGAGGAGGAGGAGTTGAGTGGGATGAAGGTGAAAGCCCCCTACTACAGCACGTGGGGGACCCTGGAGTACCATAACGCCATGATTGTGGGGACAGAGGAGCTGGAGGACGGCAGTGCCGGGGTCAGGGTGCTGTATCTCTACCCCACTCACAAGGCTCTCAAGCCCTGTCCCTTCTTCTTGGATGACAAGTGCAGATTCAAAGAGAACTGTCGGTAAAAGAGGAAATGGGGTGGGAGGGAATCGTGTCCTTCAGGGGACAGACCTCAAAGTGCCACGTTTGGCTGCGATGCCCAATGAAACTTTCCCTTTTTCTTTGTGGTTTTTCATAGAATCCCAGACTGGTTTGGGTTGGAAGGGACCTTAAAGCTCATCCAGTTCCAACCCCCCTGCCAGCAGCAGGGACACCTTCCACTAGACCAGGTTGCTCAAAGCCTCATCCAGCCTGGCCTTGAACACCTCCAGGGAGGAGCAGCCACAACTTCTCTGGGCAACCTGTTCCAGTGTCTGACCACCCTCACAGTGAAGAACTTCTTCCTAATATCTCATCTAAACCTCCCCTCTTTCAGCTTAAACCCATTTCCCCTTGTTTTGTCATTAACTGCCCTTATGAAAAGTCCCTCCCCAGCCTTCCTGGAGCCCCTTCAGGTACTGGGAGGCTGCTATAAGATCTCCCTGGAGCCTTCTCTTCTCCAGGCTGAACAGCCCCAACTCTCTCAGCCTGTCCTCACAGCAGAGCTGCTCCAGCCCTCACATCATCCTGGTGGCCTCCTCTGGACTTGTTCTAACTGGTCCAATGTCTTTCTTATGTTGGGGGCTCCAGAACTGGACCCAGTATTCCAGGTGGGGCCTTACAGGAGCATGTTTTAAATGTGCTGTGGGAAGCAGCAGCACCAGTCTGGCTCTTTTCTTGAGCTACTGCAGAGATGAAATGGGAAACCCTGTGGGAAAGCTGCAGAGATTTCCATAATCCATCAAGTGACTCAATTAATAACCAATTAACTATTTTAAAATAAAGCACCAAAGCCTCTCTGGTGACAGTGGGTACATCCCAGGCTGTGGAGTCTCCCTCTTTGGAGATCTTCAGAACTTACCTAGATGAGATCTGAAGCAGCCTGATCAGTCTTTGAAGTTGGTTGTGCTTTGAGCAGGAGGTGGGACTAGAGACCTGCATGTCTGGGTCATCCTCTTTATCTCACAGGATCTGTGAACTTTTTTACTGGCTGTGTCATTAATCAGGAGAGTTTAATGCTCTGGGGTGGGATGGAGTCTTTGTTCCATGACCTAAATAATACATTCAAGGTGAAAAATTAATAATTTGTATAATTGAAACAACACAGGGTAAAACTTCCCCAATTACTGGTGAAATTCATCCCTGCTGACAACTCATTTGCATTTCCTTGAAGGAGGGAAGGAGTTTTTATTTCAAACCTGCTGAAATGAGGTCGAGATCATTCCTCTTCACCTTCCCCTCTTCCCTGGCAGGTTTTCACACGGGCAGGTGGTCTCTGTGGAAGAGCTTCAGCCGTTTCAGGAGCCGGATCTGAGCGCGCTGGGGGTGGGCTCAGCCTGCCTGGCCAAACACAGCGATGGAATATGGTACAGTGCCAAAATAACTGGTGAGTCTGGTGTGAGCCTGCTTTGCCAGCATTCCCTGGGGAAAAGGTAGAGCCTGATGCTGAAGTGAATATAAAACTTAACTGTTTTGGTTAATGTTACAAAAACATGACGGAGCTGCGTCCCTGCGCTGGAAATCTGCATGTAGCTGAGAAAACCTTCTGGATTTTGTCAGGCTTGAGAGGGGAATAGGCTGGGAAACGGGAGAGTTCTAGAGAAAAAGGAGACATCAGAAAAAACAGGAATGTGGCCAGGAAATGGTTACACGAGCTGCACTGACAGGGGAGAGGCAGGTGTTGCAGGGATCTGTGTGTCTATTGGGTTAGAATTGCAATAATCTGCTCTGGTTTGAACATAAGCCAGAGGAGCTGGGTGTGCCCCTCCGCTGCTGCTGCAGGCTCCCTGCAAAGAGCGAGGCTTTCATTTCTCTTT
>NW_010341198.1:2754-10121 GCF_000700745.2 Antrostomus carolinensis
GGAGCAAGTCTAACTTCTCATTCATTCTATTTCTCATCTTCCTTCATTTTTAGAAATAAACCTTGAAGTATCCACACAGGCAGGATGGAAATAGCTTTTCATTGCAGCAGCGGGTGCTTCTCCCTCCCAGACAGAAATCTAAAGCACAAAGAAAAACCAGAATGTTTTTAAAAACACATTTTCCTTGAGCCTTTCCCCTCTCCCCAAGTCTAACTTCTCATTCATTCTATTTCTCATCTTCCTTCATTTTTAGAAATAAACCTTGAAGTATCCACACAGGCAGGATGGAAATAGCTTTTCATTGCAGCAGCGGGTGCTTCTCCCTCCCAGACAGAAATCTAAAGCACAAAGAAAAACCAGAATGTTTTTAAAAACACATTTTCCTTGAGCCTTTCCCCTCTCCCCTGCCCTTCCACCAGAGCTAACTCTGCTTTAGGAACCTCGCTGCCCATTGCCCAGAGACTTCCTGGAGCTCTTGTCCTTGGTTTTCTTTCTTCTGTAGACATTGACAGCGGTTACTACACGGTGAAGTTTGATTCCCTGCTGCTCAAGGAAGCTGTTGTGGAAGGAGATAGTGTCATTCCTCCGCTGCGAAGCGAAGATGGTGCTGAGTCTGGTGCTGAGTCTGATGAGGACAGCGCCGATGATTCAGGTTACGCTAAAGGTGAGAGGGTGGGGACGGTGTGAGGGACCTGTGACCCCGGTCTGCCCGTCTCTGGGACCTGCTGAATCACTTCCCTGGAGCTTTTGTTATTGGTGTCTCACCTCTGATGAAAGAGTGGCTGATCTCTTTATATGTTGCTGAAAGATAGAGAATGGTAATTAGCTATTACGTTGTAATTGCAAACTAAAAACTTGTTTTATGCAAATTACCGAGCTGATGGGGGTTGGAGGTTTCTGTTTGAACTTCTGACATGTGAAAGAAGAGGGTGTGATATTTTAGAGCCAAGGTTCCAAGCTCTGGGTCTGTTTCTTATGTGACTGGCTGAGTTGAGCTAATAAGTGAATGAAGAGATCTCCTCATCTCTGGGAGCTCCGTGTCGCTTCGTGACACAAGAGGCCAGGCTGGATGAGACTTTGAGCAACCTGGTCTAGTGGAAGGTGTCCCTGCTGCTGGCAGGGGGGTTGGGACTGGATGATCTTTAAGGTCCCTTCCAACCCAAACCATTCAATGATTCTATGATTCTAAGAGTGTTGTGTTTGGTCCTTCTCTGCCTCGCTGAGGTTGCAGGAGCAGCCATGCCCTGTTTTACTGTCAAAAGCTGACACAGAGAGAGCCCAGGTGGCTTCTTGGAGATCACACAGACAGCACTGGCCTTGTGCTAGTGCCACAGTTACATCACAGGGACAAAGTTGTGTCCTCGAGCTCTTTACATTTAGCCTCATGGAGATTATTGGGTTCTAATAACACAACATTAGTGTTGTGGCCCAGAGGAGCCTCATACCAGAGATGAGAGCTGGAGGCACTGACCAAGTGTGACATGCCACTGTGCCAGATCTTACTCTAATGGTGTATGTTCATCTGTAATCACCGTCCTAGAAGGAAGGAAAGGAAGTATAAACACTTCTGGATGGTTCTGCCTGGAGCTGTGAGATGGGATGAGCATTAAATCAAGTGAGATCTCTCCTTTAAGTGACTCGCTGTGCGATGGTCATAAAAGATGACAAGAACTCAAGCAAGGCTGGAGGAGCAGCCAAGTGATTCTAGGGTGGGAGAAGTCTATTGTACCCTCTCCTCAGGGGGGTCTCACGCTGTGTGGGTGCCCCAGCTGAAGGTTTTACAAAGCAGCTTTGTTTCTGTGTTTCACTGACTCTTCTCTTCTGTGCCACAGTGATAGATTCAGGAGTTCCAGAGAACGGGGAGTGGGCTCCTGCGTGCAGTTCCTCTTTCGGTGGCTGGGAAGCCCATACTCGTGGTATTGGCTCCAAACTGCTTGTTCAGATGGGATATGAGTTTGGAAAAGGTAAGGGGAGAAGGTGGTCAGGGTGCTGTGAGAGCCTGAATACCCTGATGGATCCTAAAGTTAGTTAAGAAAAACAGTGGTTTGGGTGAAGCTGAAACTTTATTGTGCTGAAGGGCCTGGTGGGATCGGCTCAGGCTGCGTGGGGAGTCACAGCTGCCTGAGGAGACAAGAAGGGATCATTTACTGAATCCAAGTACAGGCCATGTGTGTACCAACCCCTGTGTGGTCACAGCAGAAATTGGAGACATTAGGAACCGTGGTCAAATTCATGATTAAAGCCGTGAGAACTATTGTACGAGATGTTCAAAGGCTTCGGGGAGAAGGAAACTGATCTCTGAGGCTTCTGATGTCTGTGTTAAAGAATCTCCTTGCTCTAGACACAGACTTCAAAGCCTGCTGAGCTAGCTTCTCCCTACACAAATTATACTGAGCCTGGGGGGCTTTAGCAGGGCAGTCTGCTGCTTCCATTTGTCTTCAGTTCTCACAGAGGAACCAAACCAGTTTTTAGAAGAACCTGGCTTGAGAAGCTGAGAATGTGAGGGAGGCTGAACATGGTTTCACAGACACTGGCCTGACAAATGGCCTCGGGCTTTTTGTCACGTATCTTCTGCTGTAGAAGGTTCCTGCTGTAGCATCTGCATCTGCTGTGCTGTGGCCTTTGCTGCTCCCCTTGGCTTGGGTGGTTGTCGTGGCTTTTTGTGCCCCAAAAGCCTGTTTGCTTGTTCTGAGCTTATGACTGTCAGTGTGAGAAAAGGAGGCTGAGGGGAGACCTTCTGGCTCTGTCCAAGTCCCTTGGAGGAGGGTGGAGAGAGGTGGGGGTGGGGCTGTTCAACCAAGGAACAAGGGACAGGACAAGAGGAAATGGGCTCCAGTTGCACCAGGGGAGATTTAGATTGGATCTGAGGAAGAACTTCTTCACCCAAAGGGCAGTCAAGCATTGGAACAGGCTGCCCAGGGAGGTGGTGGAGTCACCTTCCCTGGTGGGATTTAAAAGACAGGCAGAGGAGGTGCTGATGGACATGGGTTAGAGGTGGGATTGGTAGTGTTGGGTTTTTGATTGGACTTGATGATCTTAAAGGTGTTTTCCAACCACTATAATTCTATGATTCCGTGAGCTTATGGCGGGATGTGACTCCAGAGGGAATGTCCTCCCCTGCAGTAATCACTTGATGTCTCTCCTCAGGGTTAGGGAAGAATTCTGAGGGCCGAGTGGAGCCGGTGCAGGCTGTGGTACTTCCTCGAGGGAAGTCACTTGACCAGTGTGTTGAGGTGCTTCAGAGGAGGAAACAGGGGAAGCTGGACCCAGGCAAACCGAGGAAATGCCGAGCAAAGGGAAGCGGCTCTGGACGGTCCCCTGCAGGCAGCCGCAAACCTCCCCACAACGTGTTTGACTTTCTGAATGAGAAACTGAGAGGGAAGAGCACTGGGGAGAAGGCTGGAGGGATGGCACTGCCAGAGAGGAACAGCAAAGAGATCTACCATGCTAGCAAGAGCACCAAGAAGGCCCTGAGCGTCCGCCTCTTCCAGACAATGGAGAAGATCGAACAGACGCAGAGGGACATCCGAGGAATCCAGCAGGCCCTGGCACGCAACATTGGACGGTAGGAAAACATTCTCGTTGGGACTGCAGGGTGAGCTGAGAGTACTTGGTGCTTCTGGGATGGGGGGGGGTTGAAATGAGGTGTAGGAGGAACAAGTGAAACATGTTTGGGTGAGACTGAAGGGGAGGTGGAGGAGAGAGGATTTAGCGTGTGCTTCAGAGCAGCTTGGACACTGGCAGATGTGTCTGGGGTCCTTTGGCTGGAATTCAGGCTGTGGCAAAGAGAGGAGCTCTCTGAGGGAAGATCATAGAATCACAGACTGGTTTGGGTTGGAAGGGACCTTAAAGCTCATCCAGTCCCAACCCCCCTGCCATCAGCAGGGACGCCTTCCACTAGACCAGGTTGCTCAAAGCCTCATCCAGCCTGGCCTTGAACACCTCCAGGGAGGAGCAGCCACAGCTTCTCTGGGCAGCCTGGGCCAGTGTCTCACCACCCTCACAGGAAAGAATTTCTTCCTAATATCTCATCTAAACCTCCCCTCTTCCAGTTTAAAGACTGGAGTCCTTTCTTCCTCATGTCCATCTCAGCAGTGTTGCTGTTGAGCATCCCAGGAGGACATTTTCTAACCCAGACTGTGCTGAGCATCAGGTTCTTCCTGGCTTTCAGCAGGTCTACTTGCACGAAGCTGGCAGGAAAGTGCAAACCCTCCTGGGATGATGATGATGCTGACAAGCCTTTGATCTCACCGTGCAGGATGATGTTGTGGTGATGCTTTTTTGCTTTCAGGCACAGCGTTGCCACAGCTCAGCTGGAGGAGAAGCTGGCGAACGCGCACAAGCAGCTGGGGCAGCTGCAGGCCCAGGAAGCCAGTCTGCAGCGGGAGCAGAAGAAAGCAGACACGCATAAGAAGATGACTGAGTTTTAGTCTCAGAGAAGGGTGGTTGACTGCAGTGATTGTCCTTCTAGCCAGTCTTGGTGCTCGTGGCCTCAGAGCCTGGGTGAGCCATCCTGCTCCTCTGGGCCTCAGGCTGCCCAGCCTGAAAATTTGGGCTGAAAAGCAGCAGTTTCTAAAACTAGATGCTTCTGAGCTCTGCTGGGAGGGGGAGGAGTGCACATCCGTCCAGCTGTCAGTAAGCCTGAGCCTTGGGAAAGGACCAGCTACAAGAAACATGATTCTCTGCTCTCTTGCACACTTCTTCCCTCTGTGATCACTGCGGTGGCACCTCCATCCAGACTCTGTAGCTACTGGGGTGGTGACGTTGCTGGCTGTGAACCAGCTGAGGAGGGGCTTTGAGAGCCCCACATCCTGCCATCACCTGGGGCTGGTGTGTGCAGCCAACTGACAAACACAAGTGGAGGAGGCAGGGTCTTGAGCACATTCCAGCAGAGCAGAAAAGTCTCGTGCTGGGTGAAAACAACCAAGTGAAAACAACACAGTGCATCAGCTGCTCTCCACCTTCTGGTTTTTGCTACGGGATTTACCTGAGAACTTGAGGGTTTTGGGGAGCAGTTCCTCCTAGCACGAGTGTAATGAATAGATGGAAAACTGGCAGTTTGGAGGTGGGTACTAGTGGCCTCAAGCATCACATTTCCTCAGTTGGACTGGAAGAGTATCCCTAGGACATGCTCTAGCTGAACTCATTGATTTGGCATGGAAAGCTGTGTGGTTCCACAAGTAGAATGCCAAAGCTGGGGCAATAAGACAGGACAGTAACAGTTTCTCAAACCTCCAAGCTCGGAAAAACTCCGTGGGGAACCCCGTGATTTTTACCATCATTACTTGAGTTTTTCTGTCCTGAACACAGATCAGGTCCTTTTATTAAAAAAAGCTCAGGACCCAGATCCAGGTTGGATGGGCTCTGTCTGAGCACAATTATCCAGAGGCCTGTGTGTGCCCAGCACACAGCCCTGTCCGTGGGAGAGCCTCGGGCTGTGCTGGCAGCAGGCTGAGCAAGCCCAGTGCCCTCCCCTGTAGCGTGGAGGGTCCTTGGGCAGGAGGGATGTCTTCTCCCCTGGGTTACATTCTGTGTTGGTGACAGCCAGTCCTTGGCCCAGAGGAGATGGTGGTTTTATCAGACTCTTTCTGGTGGGACTTGTGCATTGTAATTGCTTTTAAAAAAAAAATTGCTTGCAATTTCATGCCAGTACCTTAAGGACACATTTTTTTCTTAATTTAAGAAATCTATTTCTTTTTATTCTGTGAGTCATTTTTCTAATGAAAATGTTTGCTCCTGTAGTACCACTTTTTTTATCTGTTCCTAAGAAAACTTCTAAAGCTGCCAACCTGGGCAGGGCTGCACCTACTTGTAGGGTCAGGCTACCAAACTAACCAGAAAATCTAAGCTGAGGGAGATACCATCAGAGTTGTTGAAGTCATGTGGGATTTAACATTGCTGCAGACACACCTCAGAAAAAAACAGAGCGGCAGCAAAAGTAAACGAGGAATGTCTTCAGGAAAGCTGCTGGAGTGACACTCTCCCCTTGGACAGCACTTGGGTCCTGCTGTGGTGGGCACTGGGCAGGTGTGGAAGGTGCTGTGGGCTCCTTGAGCACACCAGCATCCCTCAGTTTCTGACTAAATTGGCTGTGCTGTCCTCATTGTTCTGAGCTTGTTCTCTGCACGCTGGGCTTAACTCGAGGGTTTAACAATGGGTGCTCAGTGCCCTTCCCTTGCAAATGACTCTTTGTATCCTGCACTCGAGTGTTGAGTGGTGACAAGGATTCATGCACCCAGCTTAGCAGGGCTGCTCGCTGAAGTGGCCCGTGACTGATGAGCTGAGCTGGGCAGGGAAATCTCTTGGGTTTGTTTTGTTCTCTGACACTATTTAACATCACCCTCTCTGCAAGAACTGGGTGTGTGAACCCTGTGTGTTGTATTTTTGACCCTTCCTTGGGATTTCCACAGCCTCACTTGTCAGACTCCTATTCAAATGGCTGCTGCCTCCCACCCAAGACAGTTCACGTCCCTGGTGAATAAAGCTGGTTTTTATTTCCTTTTCCCTCTGTCCTCGTAAGGCGTTGTTCATTTGCAAGGTAATGATGATCTGTGGCCACCCCCTTCTTCCCTTATATTCCCCTGCGGCTCAAGAGCTGGCACTCAAACCAGCTGGGTGGGAAGCGGAGCGCGGCAGAGGGTGCTCTGGGGTGTCGGGTGCCTGCGGAGCCCGTCTGCAGCGCTGCTGGCAGCCAAGGCGGGGAGAAACCCACAGCCTACCACGGGGTGAAGCAACCACCTCTGCGGGCCAGGAAGCGAGCTGTGGTGTCTGCTGCGTGGTGTCTGCTCAGAGCTCTCTGCTCTAGACGGAGCTCAGGAGGAGCGGGAGAGCTCAGAGCAAGATGTTTGAAATGGTTGGGAAACCCTAATTGGGAATAACTCTGCGGGATAAAAGAAACTGAATTCTCCAGGTGGGCTGGCGAGGAAGGCGGCATGATTGGATTCCTGCTCTGCACACTCACCAGCTTTTGAGTTTCTGCAAAGTAAGTGGTGTTTGCTTTCTTGCCTGGCAAACTTGGGTATCCACCACTAAGCCAGGGGTTGAAAAATACTTCTAAAAAAAAAACCCTGATCTGTGTGGAAATTGCCCCTGATCTGTGTGGAAATTGCCCCTGATCTGTGTGGAAATTACCCCTGATCTGTGTAGAAATTACCCCTGGTCTGTGTGGAAATTGCCCCTGATCTGTGTGGAAATTACCCCTGGTCTGTGTGGAAATTGCCCCTGGTCTGTGTGGAAATTGCCCCTGGTCTGTGTGCAAATTGCCCCTGATCTGTGTAGAAATTACCCCTGATCTGTGTGCAAATTGCCCCTGATCTGTGTGGAAATTGCCCCTGATCTGTGTGGAAATTGCCCCTGATCTGTGTAGA
>NW_010341198.1:10190-13219 GCF_000700745.2 Antrostomus carolinensis
TGGGTTAAACCTCCAGTCGCTGCGAGGAGAGCTGCAGCCTTTGTGCCACTTGGTGCTCTGGACACATCTGCGCTGAAAAGGGAAGAAAAGGTGCCTGGGTTTGGCAGCGCTGCTGGGCTTGAATCTGGAGGTTGAGTGGGAACTGATGACTTTTCTGGTGATTAATTGTGTTCAGAGGTGTGGGGCTTTGTTTTTTCCAACAGAAAAATTCCCAGTTGTCTTGTGGGGAGGGGGACTAGATTCTTTGGTGTGGAACAGCTCTTGGGGAACTGCTGAGCTCCTGGCTGCAGGTGAGGAGGCTTCAGAGAACGTGGCCATTGAAACGCTGTCCTCTGTAAACATGACATGATGTAAAACAACTGAATTTATGGGAAAAAAATCACAGTGGTAGGCAGGTGATTCTCCTTCATAAGCCCATCCTGTGCTTTGGAATCACTTCCCATGACTGCAGCCCCAAGGTCTCTGCTGGGGTCCTGCTGTGGCTCAGCTCTGCAGCAAATCTCTCCAGCAGGTTCTCGGTTTCTGCTCCAAAGTGCATTTCTCTGCCCACGTGGGTGTGTTTCCCACAATCACAAAAGGGTGGGAAGAAAGGAAAATGCTGAAAGGACGTGTCGGCCTCGGCCAAAGCCAGACGTGTGAGCAGGCGGGTCACTGACCTGCAGGTTTTCAAATTCTATATTCTCAAAAGCCACTCCAGCATCTGAGTCATGATCAGGACTGTAATTAGAAGAGTGCGTCCAAGTTGGGTGACATTTGGGTCTGGCATTTAGAAATACAGTTGGTTCTTTCTAAATGAAACATCTCCAGAGGAGTCTGACCCTGAAATCTCTCCCTCTCGCCGCAGAAATGCGAGTGAAGGGGCTGAGACCTCGTGCCTGCTCCGTGTCTGAGAGAAATCTTACCATGCCCAGTTGCACCCCATGAGTTGGGGCAGGTTCGGTGCTGTTGACTAACGGTTAACGGGGCTTTCGCTTTTCAGAAGTGAAAAAAGAAAAGGGAAAAAAAAAAGATCTACTTCTGCTTCTTGGGACTTTTTTTCAGTACAACTCCCCAGGGTACCCGGGCTGTTGCTGCAGCCGCGTTCACAATCACTGATGGAAATCAGTTGGTAATGTTTGTCCTGGTTTCTTGCAACTGCATCGTTAGTAGATTCGTAGATATTCTTCTCGTCACCCTGTGCTGAACGCCACGTGCAGTTTTATCTGGGTGGATGAATCAGAGGCCGGGCAAAATCAGCAACAGCAGCACTGAATTTTACAGTAAATTTAATCTTGTTTAAATTTCATGAAGCCTGACTGAGAAACTTGCACCTTTTGTTGGAGTCACAAAAAACTCCCCCATCCTGGAGAGCATTTGTCGTGCCTGTGCTCTGGTCTCACGGGAGGGAGTCATTCCCTCCTCGGTGGGCTGTGGGTGTGTGTCACACGTACGCAGCGGCTGTGACCGCTCTCATCCTCAAAGCCATCTTGGCTGCGGAGCCAGCGCGTCACCAAATGCCACCTGCTGAGTCTCCTGCCCTGGAGAATCACCCCAGGACTGGGAAATCAATAACCTTATTGGCAGGAAATTCAGGTATGTGTTTCAGAAGGTCTGTTTGAGACTTTGCCTTGCAAACCTGCTCGCTCCCACCTGAGTGGCTTCAGCCAGGCACTGGGTTTTTCTCTTGAATGTATAATTTTGGGAAAACCAATGTGTTGTCCCAGAAATGGCTTCTCCCAGTGACTGAAAGAGCATGCACTGGGCATTTCTCTAGGTCAGAGCAACCACTGACCTCCTGCACAAGAGAAAGTAGGTCAGAAGAATTTCTCTATATTAATTCCAACTTAGGAAGCCTCTCCCTCCAGCCTTCAATCTTAAAAATTCCAGGATGGAAAATCCACCTGCTATGGGATAAATCTCCCCGTGTGTGCCTGCCTCAGCGTGCTAAAAGCTTGAACTCGGATCCCAACACGACACCAGCTCCCCACCATCCTACCTCCTTAGAATTTTGTCTGCTAAACCTCCGAGCCTGCTCAGTTCTGCCCTGAACTCAGCCCCTTCTGCAGCCTGTGATCCTGTCGCTCTCATGAGCCAAACAAGTTTAACGAGGACTGTCTAAAGCGACTGCCCGTGCTGCAGGTAATGTGTGTAATTAACGTGTGCTCAGACAGCAAAGCGGTGTCGTCTGATTAAAACCTGGTTGGAGAGGGAACAGCCTTCCCTTCCCAGCTCTGATCTAAGCCAGTCTGGCCAGCCCGGTTAGTCCCTCAAACCGCCCTGTCTCAGTTTCCCCGTTGCAATAATTGCTCTCCAGGGGCTAAAGCTTCAGTCAGGGAAGTTTCCAAAGGTGTGGGAAGTTCTCAGATAAAAGGCTGCTACAAGTGGGCAGAGACTCGCTGGGTTTTGGGGTAAGGATGTGCCAGAGATGCTGCTGTGTGACACGGGGCAGGGGAGAGGGGAGTGAGATGGGTCCCTCCGCGGGCACAGACCTCCCCGCTCACCCTCGGGCTGTAGCACCTGAGATTCACACGAGGCAGGGTGGCCTCTCACCGCAGTTCCTCTGATCTTTGTCATCCGGATTGAGATACGTAAGAGGGTGAGTAAGAGGCGCGCAGATGCCCCACGGGCTTCCGAGGTCCCCAGCCGTGCCGGTGGAAGCTGTCCTGCTCGGCTGTGCCAGCCCCGTCCCGCCTGGGGACTCTGCCCCCGGCCCCGTCTGCATCAGTTAGGGTGATTTCTTTGAGCTGTATGTTCCTCGGGTGCTGGGGAACCTCCTCGATCCCTGTTTGGCCACTGGCTCTCGGGTCTCGAGGAGCAGACCGGCCTTTTTGGGCAGCAGGGTGTGCACGGAGCTGGGCTTGTACAGAGCTGGGAGCAGCAGCCGCCGTCCTGACACCGGTGCAGGTGACGTGGTTGGTTGTCAGCTTTTGCTTTGGGTTTTGCAGCGTGCTGGTGGCTGAGCAGGGACAGGGACGATGGGATGGGGTGTCACCAAAAGCCCCCCAGGGAAAGGTGCAGGGTCCTGACGGGCTGGGGAGCATCTGCTCTTT
>NW_010341198.1:13261-13794 GCF_000700745.2 Antrostomus carolinensis
GCTGCAGCCGTGGTTTGCAGGGGAGGACGTTTTTCCCTGAAGAAGGCTAACTTTGGGCAAGGCACAGCTCTTTCTTTAGGCAGAGGAAGGTGGTTGGGCATTTGCTGCTCTTGTATCAGCACAGAGCGGCTGCAGAACCGGGGCTGTGGTGGCAGAGGAGACGCGGGGTCCGTGCGTGTCACACTGAGAGCCAGCTGGGCTGGTGCTTGGTCATGAACCCACAGCTCCTGGCCCTGCTGTGGCTCGAGCTGGGATGCTGCAGGGAGCGACCTGGGTTCTTGTGAGCACAGAAATGTCACAGTGGGTTTGCAGGGCTGGGCTGGGCTCAGACCCCCAGGAGCTCGCCAAGCGCGGTGCTGCAAATGCAGGGACACCAGTGACACCAACAGCACTGCCACTCCCACCTGGGATTTTCTCCCCGGTGACCCCACAGGTCCCATAGCAGGGGTGGATGGGGCCAAAACCCACGGGGGTTGGAGGGGGAGAGGGTGAGACCCGCTGCAGAATGGGGCAGCCCGACATGCAGGGAGGGA
>NW_010341198.1:13840-14426 GCF_000700745.2 Antrostomus carolinensis
CTGAAGCTCACCCCGTTTCCGGGAAGCTGAGTCATCTGTTCGCCCGTCCTGTCTGGGCCACCCCATGATCTGTGCTGGGGAGCAGTGCCATCCCCATCCCACAGCCCAAGACAGTGGCCTGGTGTCCCCAGTAAGCCCAGTGGCACTTCTGGGATGTCTCCAGAGGGTTTTCAAGGCCCATGGAGACATCATCTCCTGTTTGACATCTTGGTGGCAACTTGGGAGCTTGAATCCTGTTGGGTTTGTTGGTTTGGGTTTTTTTAAAGGAACCAAAATCTGCAGTTTTCCCAGGGGTTGGCAGAGCACCCGCTGCAGGGTGACTGCACCAGGCTGGGCACAGCAGCGGAGGCATCAGGGTGACCCCGGGGAGGACAGTGCCTGGCCAGAAAATGGGGACCAGGGTGCACAATCTCCCCAAGAGCATCTGCAGAGATCCCCTGCCTGGGGGGCTGCGCTGCGGGGACCCCAGCAAACCCTGGGGACCACGGAGCACCAGGTTGTGTCACAGTGAGCCCCACAGCACCCAGCTGCTCCCCAACTCGTGTTTTCTCTCCCCAAAGCTCAGCCCCACGGCGGCGTTGGAAGC
>NW_010341199.1:0-214 GCF_000700745.2 Antrostomus carolinensis
AGCTCCAGGAGCCCCTCCCTACTGCCCGCAGTCAGCACCGGGGGTGGGGGGCGTGGGGCCGGGCACCGCGCTGACTTGGGTAGAGGCGAAAGCCCTCCTGGAAGGCAGAGGAACCGTGAAGGAAAGGAAAGGAAAGGAAAGGAAAGGAAAGGAAAGGAAAGGAAAGGAAAGGAAAGGAAAGGAAAGGAAAGGAAAGGAAAGGAAAGGAAAGGAA
>NW_010341199.1:361-2188 GCF_000700745.2 Antrostomus carolinensis
AAATGGCTTTTTTTTTCAACGTGATTCGTTAGTTTCGTATGTTTTCGGGGCAAATATACATTCTCCTCATGATTTTCAAATGTTTGTGTATGCGTGCTTATGTCTTAGCGACTATGGTTTGATTCCGCAGATCAGTTTGGTTGCTACAGTATTGCAGCGGTGAGATCACCCAGAGTTGCCTTCCAAAAGTTGTTTCGCACCTTGGTTCAAATGCCCCCTCCTGCCCCGACACTACTTTGCAACTCGGGGGTAGTCTCCTTCTCGGTGTTTCTTCAGATCCCTCCCGGACACCCCCTCCGCGTAAGGCGGGTCCAGGGGTGCCTGGCGGGGTGGTGCAGGACCCTGCTCCCATGTGCGGAGCCGGGGGGCAGCCGCCCGTTGCACTCCCCCGAGGGTCCCGCTCCTGTGCCCGCACCGCTCTGCTCCCCGCGGAGCTCTCCAGCTTGCCATGTTCCTCCCGGCAAAGGGCTGACAGCTGCATCTCCACCAAAAAAAACATAAAGTTATTGCCCCTTTTTTTACCTATAAACGTACCGGCCGCCTGGCACTGGCTGTCGGACCATCCTCCTGTTTCGGAACTCCTGCTGCCATCCAGCCCGGTGTGACACGGGGGATCCCGGCATCCCGCACACACCGGGGGACATTTGGGCAGTCGCTGCCGGGTTTATCGCTGCATCCGGGGCAGGGCGGTTCCTGAGCCACACCGGGAGACTCGCCAGCCTCCTCCGGCTGGGTCAGAAGAGTTGTGGCAAAACCCAGAGCGATCAAATACGGCGCCTTTTCTTGGCGTCCAGTCCCAGACAAAGGCGAAACAGGCAGCTTGTAATTCATTTTTTATTTTATTTGGAAATCTCATCCAGAAACACTGGTCAATAATAAATATATCGATAGTTATCAAGAATATATAAAAAATAAAGACACGGTGTTTTCTTTGAGGCCCTAACCAAAACCAACCAAACGAACAAACGAAACGGATAATAACTGTATTTCAAGCAAACGCCCAGGAAAACGTACCGAAACGGAAACAAACAGCAACGAAGCTTCCGATTTAGTTACACAAGTCACTGATCTGGCAAGAGCCGACCCCGCATGCAAAACCAAACCAAAGCAAAGGGGAAAAAAAACAAACCAACAACAACAAAAAAGCAAACCAACAATAAAAAAAAAGCAGCAAACCAGAACAAACCCAAAGCCAACAAGAGAAATAAGCGACGAGGACACCAGCCAGCTGAACGAGCACACTTCACCGAGAGCAGAAGATGGGAAATTTGGCAAAACAGATCCATCTGCAGGAGGGTTGTGCTGTGCTTTGCACTATTTCCCTCTTTTTTTTTTTTTTTTTTTTAGTTTGTTTTTTTTTTTTTAGGAGACACAGAGGGAAGAAGAAAAAGAACCGCAAAGAAACCCGCACGGCAACCAAATCTGAAACCAAAAAACAAACCAAAACCCCCACAAAACTTCAGTGATTTCACTCGGAAGTTGTTCCCTGTTGCCAGGGGAGCAGCCCGTGGCCGGTGCCCACGGGTGGGCCTGTCGGAGGGAAGCATGCATGCCCTCTCCGGGCTGCTCCGGGCCGCCGCTGCGCACCGCAGCCGGGTTTGGGGCGGGAGGCTTCGGAGGTGTCGCCGTGCGAAAGGAAAGAAAGGAAAAGCCCGCAAAAAGAAGGAGAAGAAGCCCCAAACCGATCGCGTCGTCTCTTAGTAACTGCGAACACTACAATGACAACCATGTCTTTTTTTTTTCCCCTTTTGTATTCATTTTAAGCAATTATTTACATTTGATCACCGTCAGCGGCATTATTATTATTATTATTATTATTATTCTTTT
>NW_010341200.1:0-217 GCF_000700745.2 Antrostomus carolinensis
ATCGGCCTAGTTTTTTACACAATAGCCTCTTCATAGAAGTCAAAGCACAAAAGTCTATTCAAAACTTCAACCTTCTAAAGATATACATTAAGAAAACTTGTTACTACTTAAGGCAGCACCTAACATAGGCCTATTGTTCTATTCTCAACGTCTACATTACTAATTTTTCTGCAGCTTTAGCATTTCACTGTCTTTACTGTCAGAGGCCTGCTTTTTC
>NW_010341201.1:0-36678 GCF_000700745.2 Antrostomus carolinensis
TCTCAACAAGTGGGATTCATCTAGCCCAATTGTAGGCACTGAGATGTCAGGTGTGTGGTCAAAATCATCATCTATTTATCCTTATTAACCAATGGCAAGTGGTAATTATCTTTAAGATACAATTAACTCTTTAAACTTTCCCTAAGGCCACTATCTAAGGCATTGGAGATGAATTAATGTTTGAAATAGAGGGAAGGAACACATGTCCTGGAGATGCCAGTCTTTTTCCACTGGCTAAAAAAGGGCTAATAGAATCAGAATGGTTAGGATTGGAAGGGAGCTTAAAGATCATCTAGTTCCAACCCCCCTGCCATCAGCAGGGACACCTTCCACTAGACCAGGTTGCTCCAAGCCTCATCCAGCCTGGCCTTCAACACTTCCAGGGAGGGGGCATCCACAACTTCCTTGGGCAACCTGTTCCAGTGTCTGACCACCCTCACAGTGAAGAACTTCTTCCTAATATCTAATCTAAACCTCCCCTCTTTCAGTTTAAACCCATTTCCCCTTGTTTTGTCATTAATTGCCCTTATGAAAAGTCCCTCCCCAGCTTTCTTGTAGCCCCTTCAGGTATTAGAAGGCCGTGATAAGAAGTCCCCGGAGCCTTCTCTTTTCCAGGCTGAACAGCCCCAACTCTTTCAGCCTGTCTTCATAGGAGAGGTGTTCCAGCCCTTGGATCATCCTGGTGGCCCTTTTCTGGACTTGTTCTAACTGGTCCTTAATAAAATTAAGTTAGATCAGATTAACTTTTAAAATTCCATTTATGAGTCCAATAGATGCAAAAATAAGGAGTTGGCTGTATTCACCCAAGCTGTTGTTGCCTTTTAAGAGCTGGATATAATTTTTTTATGGTATTCAAATAACATTTCTCCAGAGGCCCCTGGTATCTTTAGTTCCTAAGGTGATAATTTCCCAATGCATTAGATGCAATGCACTGTTGACCAAACAACACATCCCCAGCAGGAAGCCAAGGATTTGCTCTATTACCAGCTCACTGCCTTCCTTCCTGATGATATGAAATCATCAGAGATTTCATAGAATCACAGAATGATATAGGTTGGAAGGGACTTTAAAGATCATCTATTTCCAACCCCCCTGCCATGAGCAGGGACACCTTCCACTAGACCAGGATATTTCAGTCTAGAAATATCTTCTCCATATAATAATTAAGACTTTTCTGAAAATTTTCTATCAGTTATTCTAGCACATTCCAGCAACTATCAAAACAGAAGGACAACACATGTGTCTATCTTTCTAGATATCTCCATATATCAACATATTATTAAATATATATTCATATACATTATTGAACATATATGCATATTTATATAATGATCCCCGAATCAATATTTCTTTATATTGCAAATTTCAATTTAGCAATAAAAATGTTATGTGATAGATGTGGGTCTCTTTGCATCCAAAACCTCAATGTATATCTCTCAGCATCAATAATTCTATCCATAAAATACAGCTCTATAAAATACAGTCAGTACTTAGGACTAGATTAAATTAGCAAAATGCATTCAGGTACCCATGAAAAGAAGTTAAAAGGAGTTAACTGTACATTTGGCTCCTTTTTTTCCTCTCTCATTGCCCTGGCAAGAGATACACATTTCATTTTCCATTGATTTATTTATCAGCTAGCAATAATTGGTCTGTAATTTATTGTGAGCAGAATAAGAAAGACAGATGAAAGGTACTGCAGAGGAGTCTGTTTGCTGAGAAACATGCCATACAGGCTCACATAGCTGCAACTATTTCCTTTTACCACCTCTAGGTGCTTTGAGAATATATGAATACAGAAAAACCTTACCAAAACCTTGAAGTGGGTCACTGGTCAAGTGAAGTTCCACACTCTGAGCTATGTCAACTCCATGGGAGTGGATAGGTAATTTCAAATGAGTTATTTTTACTTATTATTGCTCAACATGTCCATGCATGCTTGGTTCACTGTACAGGTATAGCAAATCCTTGACCTCTTACTGTCTTGGTGGTGGAGGCCAGGGTAGCAAAGCCAAGAAGCTCTGGTAAACTAAATCATAATTCTGGAGCCCCAGACACAAGAAAGACATGAAGCTGTTAGAATGAGTCCAGAAGAGGGACATGAGGATGATCCGAGGGCTGGACACCTCTCCTATGAGGACAGGCTGAGAGAGCTGGGGCTGTTCAGCATGGAGAAGAGAAGGCTCCGGGGAGATCTTATAGCTGACTTCCAATACCTGAAGGGGACCTACAAGAAAGCCTGTGAGGGACTTTTTTCAAGGGCAGTTAATGACAGAACAAGGAGAAATGGGTTTAAGATGAAAGAGGGGAGGTTTAGATTAGATATTAGGAAGAAATTCTTTCCTGTGAAGGTGGTCAGACACTGGAACAAGTTACCCAGAGAAGTTGTGAATGCCCTGTTGCAGTTGATATCCCGCAACGTCCCGTCCGGTCGAGGTGGCACAGAGACAAACACACACCCCGTCTCTGGGCCAATGAGCACTGACACCAATATGAGGATGCTGCAAATGGCGTTTAATGCTGTGCGACACAGTACTATATAGTGTGGGTTCACTACGTCACTTCCGCCTGCTTACATCACAGGCTAAGTGCTATTGGCTACTAGCAGAGAGAGGGGGGTGTCTTACCTTTCCGTACAGCCCGATATCTTCCGGCCGCCGTGGTCAGACACTGGAACAAGTTGCCCAGAGAAGTTGTGAATGCCCCCTCCCTGGAAGTGTTCAAGGCCAGGCTGGATGAGGCTTTGAGCAACCTGGTCTAGTGGAAGGTGTCCCTGCTGATGGCAGGGGGGTTGGAACTGGATGATCTTTAAGGTCCCTTCCAACTCAAACCATTCTATGATTCTATGATTCTATAACTCAAGTGCTGAATGTTGCCTATACACAGCCTCTCTTCAGCTGCCTGTATCTTTGTGTTTCACAAACAACTTTATCAAACCAAGTCTGGAATGTGAAAGGACATGATGACACCATGGGAAGAGACCCACTTAAGCTTAGTGAAAAGAAATCAAAAAGAAAAAATTACTTATCTCACCATTTCCATATCTTGCAAATGGAAACACTTTGGGTTAAGGGAGGCAAGGGAATTTAGGGACCTGTAGCCCATGGGAGCCACATATACTGGTGTCATCATACTCTGTACCAGACAGCTGGATAGGGATCTCTGCTGGGGAAATCAAGAGGGTATCTGGCCCTCTGAGAACACAGAATCAAGCTCCAAAGAGCTCCTGAGAGACTAAGGCTTGACTCCAAGAGGAGCAAAGGATAAAACCTGGTGACTGTTGGGAAAGGGGAGTGGGGAAGAAGGGACCAACAGGAGTATTTGGGACAAGAAACAGACTCCCAGGTGGAGATGGGATGTAAAAAGCATCTGCATCACCACTGTCCACACCTGGAGCTACTCCTGCTCTGGACACAAGAAAGTCATATTGTCCAGGGAAAGCCTGTTTCATGCATCTTGAAAGTTAATATCTAAGGAATATGACTAAATAACACCATCTAATGGAACACAATATTAATTTCCAGAGCAGGAACAGGTGAGGTGAAGGTAACTTCACAGGATAACCTTAGCATAAGAAGGTAGAGGGACTTTCCCCACACAAAACAGGTATTAGATTCAATTTCCAGACATACTAAGATGCTGCCAACAGAAGACCAAGCTGAAAGAAGCAGAATCCAATACTTTGATATCCTGTCTTATGCTTTTCGTGGCTCCTGATGCACATTTGTGTTCAAGTTCCTGTGTTAGTTCTGCCACCCTGTAAACCTTCAGCCTCTGATACCGCATTACAACCAGGACCATGGATGGGATCTATCCAGAAGTCAACAGCTGCTGTCTCTTATTGAGCTCTGTATTTCCTTTCATGGCTCATTACAATAAGTTAGATTAGAACTATAGCTAATTGCTATTACCATAGTAATTTACAGTAGATGCTGTTACTGTTTGTACATCATGGAGATGGCATAATGACATGTTGGCTTTCCTAATTATATTAGCCTAATAATTCCCACTAAGTACTGTAATAGTATTTTAATTAATATTATTATCCTTCAATCTGTCACAAAGTTTAAAACTCTGGAGTTGGAAATCTACTTCTTTTGTTTCCTTCTGTACCTTCAGAGAAGTTGAGCTTGACAGAAATCTGCAGGTCTTGGATCCTCTCATGCTGTTAAGTGAGACAGAGCAAGGGAGCGGGGTTTGATCCTCACCTTTGCCAAGGGCATATCCATGGGCAAGTGAGTCTGTCTTTTGCTGCCTCTGTGAAAAAGGGAGAGTATATTTAGATTTAGTTTGGCTTGTCTTCTGTGGATGTGATTTCAAAGAACTTCTGACTTAGAAAGTGAAGCTTTAGTGAAAAAGTATTAGCCAGCAAATTCTCTTTTGTGCTTCAGGCCTAGGTTCACCACCATTTAGGTGCTTAAATTAACAATTAACTATTACTGACTAGTTAAATTAGGATTCAGTTACCCAGGCTATGTCTGCAGGTAAATGAAAGCAGAAAAACATCTCTGGAGGTAACCTTGATCTTTATTTTTCTGTTTTTCCTTTGCTTGAATAGGCTTTAAACTTATTCAGTGACTTAGTTAAGTGTCTAAAGCTAGGTGGGACAAAGAGGAGCTCATAGGAGCTTACAGACTGGTGCAGGACCCATCCACATGTGCATTTTTAGTCCCAGGTATATGTGTATTCCTGTATTGGGAACCCCATTTGTGTCCAGACCGACTGTGTTGGGTTTGTGTGGTGTGGTTTTTTGGTAGTGGAGGAGGCATTACATGGGTGGCTCCTGTGAGAAGCTGATAGAAGTTTCCCCATCTCCAAGGTGGACCTACCTCCAGCCCAGGTTGATCCAAACAACGATGGTGAAGCACCATTGTGAATCCATATTTAAGAAGGGGAAAGAGCAGTTGGGCCAGAACAACAACGACAACTACCTACAGAGGAGAAAGGAGGGGAATGTGAGAGAGACAACTATGCAGACACCAAGATCAGCAAGGAAGGAGTGGGAGGTGGTGTGCTGGAGTAGAGATTCCCCTGCAGCCCATGGTGAGATGACAGGCTGTCCCCCTGCAGCCCATGGAAATTAATGATGAAGCAGATACCCAAGAGGAGTCCATGGTGGACTCCATGCCAGAGTGGGACACTGTGCTCAAAGGTGGCTGTGAACCAGTGGGAAGCTCAGACCAAAGCAAAGGACCCCAGAGGAGTTCATGCCACAGCCAGAGGCTTAGGGAAAGGGGGTGTGCTGGACTGGTGATTCACCTCCAGCTCATGAAGGACCCCATGCTGAAGCAGGGGGCTGCACCTGAAGAAGTCCGTGACTCTGTGGGAAGCCCATGCTGGTGCAGTCTGTTCCTGAACTACTGTAGCTTGTGGGATGGACACATGCTGGAGCACTTTTTGAGGAACTGCAGCTTGTGGTAGAGACACCACACCAGAGCAGGGAAGACAGTGAGGAGTCCTCCCACTGAAGAAGAAGGAGCGGCAGAAACAACGTGATGAACTGACTGCAGCCCCAAATCCCCATCCCCTTGTGCTGCTGCTTGGGAGGAGGTAGAGAAATTGAGAGCAAGGTAATTTGAGCCTGGGAAGAAGGGAGGGGTGGGAGGAAGGTGTTTTAAGATGTGGTTTTACTTCTCATTGTCCTTCTCTGATTGATTGGTAACAAATTAAATTGATTTTTCTTCCCCAAGTCGAGTCTCTTTTGCCCGTGACCATAATTGGTGAGTGAGCCTTCCCTGTCCTTATCCTGAACCATGAGCCCCTTTGTTGTATTTTCTTTTCCCATCCCACCAGAGGTGGAGAGGAATGAGAGAGCAGATGCACAGTCTTAGCCCAGCTGCAGCTAAACCACCACACCAACCCGAATGCTTTTCTAGCCAGAAACTGTGATTAGACTGTCTTCTACTTACTCTTTGACTTACTGGTATAAGTCAGAAGTGACAGCACTGACCTCAAAAGTAGAAGGGAGTGTGGAACCGAACATGGTGCCACACTCACCATATTGAGTGCTGAGGCTGCTGTGACTCATATAGTGGTAAAATGTATTTGCAGAATTATGTGGAACAGCAGCTGCAGAAGTTTGATTTTTTCACACCTTCTCAAGTTTCTTCTTCATAAAGACATGGCAATAATTTTGTCATATTGTGAGTATTGCAAAATGTGTGCATTCAAGGATGTTGTACCCTGGGTATGAATTACCCTCTGGTTCTAAAGAGGAGGAGGGTGTTCCAAGGTTCTAAAGGGGAGTCCTAGAGCAAACTGGCTTTCTCTGACCTGGGGAGGGAGAGGTTCTCTGAGGCTGGGGAAGGACTTTTTCAAGGGCAGGTAGTGATAGAACAAGGGGTAATGGCTTTAAACTGGAAGAGGGTAGATTTAGAAGAGATATTAGGAAGAAATTCTTTCCTGTGAGGGTGGTCAGACACTGGAACAAGTTGCCTAAGGAAGCTGTGGCTGCTCCTCCCTGGAAGTGTTCAAGGCCAGACTGAATGAGGCTTTGAGCAACCTAGTCTAGTGGAAGGTGTCCGGGCTGATGGCAGAGAGGTTGGAACCGGATGATCTTTAAGGTCCCTTCCAACCCAAACCATTCTGTGATTCTATGACCCTCCATGTACACAGGTCTATGATGAAGGTGCCTTGTTACCCCCTGTAAAATAAGTCAATGCATACACTGAGAAAGGGAGGTAGAGCAGAAGCAAGGATGAACTGAAATGGGAGCTGATGGGTAGGGCAATGGCAGCAAAAAATCTGGGACAATGCCGTGGTTTCATGCCTTTACTGTCACAGCTACTACCTTGAGGATCACCCCTAAGTTTGACATGGTGGATCACAGACCAGGTCACTGAGCTGTGTGCAAAGTAGAGGGCTGCAGAGCATCCAGAAGCCAAAAATGCATCAGGCACAGCATCTCATGTGCAGACATCAAAGCAAAACTGATGTTTTATGGGGCTTCTTTCCTGTCAGCCTACTAAGAGGTGAAGAGGATGAGTAATCATGCTAAAGCCTGGTCATATACTAGACACATCAATGCTACTGTCTGATACAACAAAGGTGCTGTTGGCTTATCTTGGAAAAACCAAGTTGGACATCAATAGCTGTTTCTAACCCTGGCAGCCCAGAACCAGTGCAAGATATACATACGTATATGTGTGTGTATATATATATATATATATAAAATTTAATTTACCCCATGTTTTTAGAGCTAGCTTGGATGGTCCAGCACTGTGCCTTCTCATCACTTCATTCCCATGGGGGATATTTCACAGGGAGAAAGTAATTAAGTCAAATTCCTGTTGATTATTCAAAAGTCTAGGTCCCTATAGATGCCAGAACACCACTGAAGTTTTAGGGTGAAGTCCTCAGAGTTATCATTTGCTTTCCAAACTGGACAAGGTTAAGAAAAACATATGGGTCAGCTGGAAACTACACAGGTTAATACCAGAAAGGAACTATTTCAAAAACTGGTTGGTAATTATGTATTCAGAGAGTCTAGTAAGCCATTAATTGGTAACTGTACTTCCAGATTTTGCTGTTATCCCTCTGGTGTTCTGCTTTTGGAATATCTGAATATTCAACATTTAAACAGTTCTTTAAAAACCTGTTTCAGAAGTTTGCCCATCCTATGTTGATATCAGATTAAAACAGAATTGGACCATTTGTTGTGAGGGAACTTGTGAAAATTATTCCTGCTCTCTCAAAAATGCTACTTCTAGGAATACTGGATGGGTGTCCTACAGTGATCACACTGAAAGAGGTACACATCTCACATTAAAATTCTTGCCACCCAAGAATTTCTCTTTCATGAGAATGGTAGTCATATTCTGTGACTATTTTTCTCTCTCTACCAGAACTGGGTAGACAATGAGTTTTCTATTTGTTTGAAATTCTTTTTTCCCCTCATTTTGAAACTGCCTGGAAGAAAACCAGGTAGGCACAAGGCATCCTCCAATCTTTTGAGGCCAAAAGCTTGGGTTAATTGAAACATTTCATTTAACTAAAGCAGAAATGTGATCCTTTGATTTTCATTTTTTAATTTCATTCTACATGATTTAATAGAATATACAGTCAGAGGGAGGGGAAAAAAAATAAGAACGAAAATCATTTGGAAATGAAGAATGAAAATGTTATCTGCTGGAAAGGTCAGGGAGGAAGTTTGAGCTATATTGGAACATTCTGCTCTTTTTATTGTTTCCCAAGAGGTATTTAATCAAAATCCACAAAATGTTCCTTCATCATAGAATCAGCAGGGCATTTCTAACCAATCTACTTAACATGTTCCACTTTCACACATCAACACCTGCTCTATAATCATGCCACAGGAGGGGACAACTACTCAGTTCTGACTTGAGGGCAGAGCCAAAGTGGTTTTTATTAAGGAAATTGCTAAGCCAAGATAATAAAATAACTGATTTAGCCAGGTAAACCTGTTAACCTGTATTGGTTGGTCTAGACTAGGTTTTACCATGAACTAGTAGTCTCCTTACATTGTCCAGATTTGCTCTTCAAAGGGTTGTATGACAAGAAGGTAGAAAACATCTCACAGGTTGTTCCTGATTCAGATGGCAGCAACAGGGGTGAGTTTTGCACATCTTCTTTGTGCACAAGGTCTTTGATTACAATGTGTGACTTCCATTCTAATTCGATGGTAACTCACAAGGTATAATTTGGTAAGTAATCTGCAGTGGAATTAAATTAGTGAGACTGGTATTTACCCTGTGAGACCTGCAGAGCTCTTGCAAACCCATCATAGAGAGAAGGGATCAGCACTTGCTGTGGTTTTCTTCTGCAGCCAGCCATTCAAATGGACAAGAAAGTGGGATCTTCTGCATAAAGGGAAACATAGGACAGTGATTTTTACCATGGTCCCTTACGTCTTCTTGTGGCTGTTGGACATGAACATCACCAGCAAATGACACCATGTCACTGATGATATTCCCTGGACACTAACTCCCTCAATAATCTGCAAAGAGCTTCCTGCTATTATAGAATTACGGAATCATAATGGTTGGAAAAGATCTTTAAGATCATCAAGTCCAACCATAAATCTAACACTAACAATTCCACCTCTAAACCAAGTCTCTAAACACCTTGTCTACCCACCTTTTAAATTCCACCCAGGAAGATGACTCCACTGCCTGCCTGGGAAGCCTGTTCCAATGCTTGACTACCCTTTCAGTGAGAAGTTTTTCCTCAGATCCAATCTAAACCTCCTCTGGTGCAACTTGAGGCCATTTCCTCTCATTCTATTGCTTGTTACCTGTGAGAAGAGACCATTTCCCACCTCTCTACATCTTCCTTTCAAGTAGTTGTAGAGAGCAAGGTCTCCCCTCAGCCTCCTCTTCTCCAGGCTAAACAACCCCAGATCCCTCAGCTGCTCCTTGTAAAACTTGGAAATTATAAAGCAAAAATAAACCAGTTCAGTTCTTCCTTACTCTCTTTAACGCCCTTAAACACCTAACATTTTTTTCTGTGGGTCTGAGGGTGCTTTAAATCATGCAGAATTCTTAGAGCTCATCAAAAACATCATGGGCCATCATAGGCATTATGCTGCAGTTGAAAAAAATACTTATCTAAAAGCCTTCCATGTTGCTAAAAAATAATTGCTTTCCTTTTACTTTTAGATCACATAATTCAGGGTGTTTCCAGAATAACTTTAATCTCATTATTTTTTTGGCTAAGGAGCTGCCAAAAAAACTTGGCTGAAGTTCCACTCTCTACAAATAGTGAGAATGCATCTCAAAGGTGAACAATGGTACTTAATTTAGAAGAGGAAAGCAATAACTGAATGGTTGCTGCATGCAGGGATCACAAATTTCAGCTGAACTGAATAAAACTCAGCTTTATTCAGTTCAGCCTCAGGAAACTGCAGGTAGAACCACAGGCTGAAGGAAATGCTTTCTGGCTATTCAATGCCTAAGGCAGTTGAGACAATTCCAAACAGCACCCCAGGAAATATCAAATTTTACTTATAGTTTTAAGCATGAGCAAGTATATATTTTATGCAAACACATAAATACTTTTTTGGGATTCCAATATCATACTGCATACTATCACAGTAATGTACATTTCTTTGGTCTCCACTGGCATCAGCAATGTCAAGAAGGCATTCTTCCATGGAATGATGCTTCTCAGGTGGACATGTCATTCCTGGCAGTTGGAATATGATTCATTTGTCATGTTTTCTAATGGCTATTGCAATAGACATAGATTCAGGAGATCTGGGTCTTATTCCTACATGTGCTACTGCTGTTTAGAGATGCCCTGGACAAACAACTTGCCCTCCGTTTGCCTAGCCATCAAGTGGAGATGGTGACAGTGACTTCCATATGACCCCCTAAAAACTGCTGTCAGGGGAGCCTGACAGCTTGTATCCTCCCATGTTGTAGTAAATGCATTGAAAAATAACAGCACTTGGCTCATTTGCTTAAAACAGGCTGAAAAGTGTTTATACCAGTGGCTGATCCAGGAGGTCAAACTATTTTCCATTAGGCTGCACTGAACAGAGGAGTATATGGATCCTCCATCTCTGTGGGAAAGTTTCAGAGAAGATGCATGTCCATGTCTTTTCATGAGAAAATGACTCCTTCATGGATATGTGAGTTCTCCTCATGTCAGCCAATCCTCAATCCTCAGGTGTTTCTACCTGAACCCATGGATTGGAGCCACGTCACTGTCTGAAAGTTACAGACCTGTTTTTTTCCCAGGTTCTCAAAGGGCTCCATCTCACTCAATAGTATTAGAAGCAGTTTGTGAATGAAAGGTTGCATTGACTGGGAAAGAAAAATGAGTGGGATGTGCAAGGATGAAAAAGAAGAAAAGTTGTAGTGGCGAAATAAGGGAATGGAAAAGAATGAGAAAATAGAGAAGGAAAGATCTGGAGGCAAAAAAGATTCACAGAGCAAAAAGGAGGAGATCAAAAGGGAAAAAAGAGTTCAGTGGAGATGAGTGGAAGGTGGAGTGTGATGGGTAGAGGTGAAAGCAAACAAAAACCTAGCACAGCAAACTTGTCCAAATTAGTGAAAAATATTGTGCTAGTCTAAAATGCTTTATTTCATCCCCTAATTACTGCCATGTTTCACAGTAGGGCTTTCTAAGCCCTCAACCTCACTACCTTTTTCTTCACAGTCACATTTAAAGGGCCAGTTAAATTTTAAATCAAAAATGCCCGGAAGTTCAAACATGTTGAAAGTATCCAAGGGAAATTTTTCAGCATTTCTGAACCAAAAAAAATCATTTTTAATATCATGTAATGCATTAAAGCATTGGACACATCTTAGTTGTCCCTGACTTTCACCCATCTTCATTTTCTTACATTGTATTGTGGAGGAAACTATTCATCCATGTAAATTTAATTACTCAATTAATCGTGGCCATCTCAAGCATCCTCTTTTAAAACAAGTTTGTATAAATTTATTAGCAAATAGAAATATTAATGTCTCTACAGACACACCTCTATCCAAAGGGCTAAGAGGAGGGATGGGAGCAGTCCTATTTTAACAGGGAGCAATAGCAGATTTGCAAAACTGATGCAGGGATGTGTATCACATTGGCTAGTGTTAATTGCAGGGCAGAGTAAAATCCATGCTTGGTAAAACCTCTTGAATAGATATTATCATGAGATAAATGGGGAGTAACTGGACTAAATGGCTGTATTGACATTAGCTAAGTAAACAGGGCCAGGGCATGGGTTAAAGCAATGATCCACGTTCCTCCACACCATTTCATTATCAAGACACTTCTTGGCACAGATTTAGTCTGGGTCTAATAACTCTTGAAAAACATACAGATGTAGTTTAGGACTTAAAACAAGCTAGAAACCTATCTTGAAAGACAGTTGGGATTAATTCACTCTGTTTTATAGAGAAGAGTTAGGAACATGGAGTCAAAAACTGTGCCATCTCAACTGGATTTAGGGCCAGAAAAGAGCTCCAGGCCTTTTAATTTGCTTGTACTGAATAGTCAAGAGGACACAGCTGAAAACAGACATTCTTCAGGGGTAGGAGGAATTATTTTTTTTTGCCTGAGGAACATTTCTTCTGCCTAGGTCTATACTAACCCACACTGTGCATTTTGACCACATCCTGACCCTGTGTCTGAATGAAAACAAGGGGAAGGTACCCCCTTCCCTCCACCCCATGTCCTACTTTCCTTAGACAGGGAGATACACTCGAGGTGTGTTGGTATAGATAACTTCAAGTGAACTGCCCTGCAGCATAATCTGATCAGGATGGTGTTGAGATGTAATCCCTGGAGATGTTTTTAATGTGAGAATAGTGAAATATTTAGGGAATAAATCATGGTGTACAGCCAAGATATACACTCCGTACTCCAAGTCTTGCTGTTTCAGGAGGAGATGAACAACAAAATGCCTGCTTTGAAGAATCACCGTATGTTTGCTAGTGCACTTCTGTTTGACCTTTACTTTCAATCCTCACTTGTCCAAGCAAGTGATATTTTTGCTAGTCCCTGGGGTTGCTGCTGAAGATGAATTTCACCATGATTACCTTTTCAACCTCTTTGGGGAGCATGGGTGCAGGCCAGTGCATGGTAGCTGAATCCCTGGTGGGAGTGGAGCAATGACCTCAATTATGCCAGTTTAAGGTCTTTGAAGAGCTGCTTCAGATTCCTTGGCACCATCTGGACTGTGTAAAATTTGCAGGGTTAGCAGGCTGCACAATTGATTGTTCTCCATTTAAACCAATGTAGATTTCATATGCCTTCCCAGGCACAATGCAGTCAAAACCTTAATGCACTTCTCTACTCGATCACCACTCTTTAATTGCCTTTAATTTGTTATTGGCTACCTAATTGCATTTTTTCCAGAAAAAAAGCAACTTCTCCAGGAGGACTATAGGGTAAAAAAATTGCATACTGTTAAAATCTTATCTTCCACAAACACAGATGGCCCAGTCATCCCCAGACAGATCAGAAGAATCTATGGTCTTTGCATCTATCTCTGTTCATAATACCCAGAGTGAAGGAGATTTGTGATATGTCACCTCTCCCGGTGTAGGACTGTGCCAAACGCCTGCTCCTGTCAATGTGGAGGTACTGGAAGTGTTACTGTCACTGTCACATTTGGATACATGACCTAGGCAAGTCTGTGCCATCTGGAAGCACTTCTGTCTCAGAAGAGTGAGACTCAGACAGAAAAAAATCTTTATCCAAATGAAGAAAGAAAAGTCCCATGCCTGCCATAAGGAGTTGGTACAAGCTTCAGCAAGATATAATTATGTGCAAGAGTTTGTATAGGAGGCACCACCAGGGACTTAATTCATATAGAAGAGTGACTTGGAAGTTTTAAAATATATTGAACAAACAAGTGGACATGCCCTTATTCAGAGTGAAATCTGACCTGATTTATTTTAGTTTAATTCTCTTTTGAACTGAACTGTGAAGACCTGAGTTGAGCCCAGTATATTTGTGAATGTAAGCTAGTGGTCACAAGCAACAATAAAATCAGTCATGGGTCTCAACCTAGGTTCTATCTGAGTTGGTCCTAACTGAAAGCCAAAACATGCAGAGCCATGGAGATCCTGTGCTAGGTATTCCTGAGGTCTGGACTCCCATAGTAGTAACCACATTTGAGCAGAAATGTTTGGCTGTAGAGGAAATGTGTAATCGTTGCTTGGAAATGAACAGAATGACTTGGTTAACTGGATTACAGAATCACAGGGAAGGGAAAAGACCTTTAAGATCACCAAGTCAAATCATAAACCTAACACTGACAATTCCACCTTTAAACCATGTCACTAAGCACCTTGTCTACCTGTCTTTTAAATACCACCAGGGAAGGTGACTCCACCACCTCCCTGGGCAGCCTGTTCCAATGCTTGACTACCCTTTTGGTGAAGAAGTTTTTCCTCATATCCAATCTAACCCTCCCCTGGCTCAACTTGAGGCTATTTCCTCTTGTTCTACTGCTTGTTACCGGGGAGAAGAGACCAACCCTCACCTCTTTACACCCTCCTTTCAGGTAGTTGTAGGTACAGTGGTGTTGAGAAAAGTGCTACAGAGTGGGTTACTGTGGATTCATTAGCCAAAAAAACCCAACACAACACAACCCAACCCAAAATACCCTGCTATATGTGGGATTAACTGTTAGGGAAGTTCTATGCAAAATTCAAGCCCCAAAATGTTAAAGCCAACAATGAGACACTGTCATTTTGCAAAATGCTTCTGTATCAGGTAATCCAATTAAAAAAAATCATCACATAAACTTTTCAAGTGGGTTAATGAATCCATTGTTTCAAAAATTTCAGCACCCAAAGTGTAAATTCAATGTAGAGCCGCTGAAATCTAGGTCATTCATTCTCATATTTATTAAAAATTTACCTAGGAATAATAATGATTAATAGATTGCTTAATACATATTTTGCCAGTTGTTCCTGAGTCAAATTGGCCTCTTATAACCATGGAGAATAATTGAATACACTTGTTACTCATGTGTTTATAAAATTTCCATTGTTGTAACTGGGTCATTACAGTGCTCAAGTGAAATGATGTTTTCACCATAAAGTATATTCAAATTGGTAAAAGGGAAATCTTGACATCAAACCTCAGCAGAATGTGCTTGTCAACAATTAAGTAAACAGTCTTCATGTTATACTCTTACCCATTATTTGCATAAAGATGTAACAAATTAGTTATTGGGTCAGACCTCTAGTCCTTCTAGCATAGGATCCCTTTCCAGCAATGGAATTTGGAATTATGGGGTTAGAGGGTGCCATATCAAGGGGTGAAAAATCTTGGCCATTTTATGCAGTCTATTCCCTTGCCACTCACAGAATCACAGAATGGTAGGGGTTGGAAGGGACATCAGGAGATCATCTAGTCCAACTCCCCTGCCAAAGCAGGTTCCCTACAACAGGTTGCACAGGAAAGTGTCCAGGTGGGTTTGAACATCTCCAGAGATGGAGACTCCACAACCTCTCTGGGTAGCCTGTCCCAGGGCTCTGTCACCCTCACAGTAAAGAAGTTACATGGAGACTCCCCATGCATTCATAGCTTTTGTATTAGAGAAGACAGAGGGAACATCTCTGCCAATTCCTTTTTCTATCTGTTTTGAGTAACTATTACCCTTGAATTTTCTCATCTGTCTCCACTGCCTTGTGGAGATGGGACAGATGCACACTCACAGCAGTGAGTCCCATATTCTGTCTGCTGGATTAAGAAGCAATTTGTCCTGTTCTCTGATCTTTACTAATTTTGTTGAAAAAACAGCTCCCCATTTGGTTTATCAGCCACCTTTATGATTTTATAGTCATCAAACTTATCCTCCACTTCCCCAGCTTTCTTCTCCTGACTGAAGAGTCTCTGCAGTCATTTTTAGTCTCTCCTCTGAAGGCAGCTACTCCACCTTCCTAATTATCTTACTTGCTTTTATCTGGACCTTCTCTTGCCTCCCCTGGGGTTTCCCTGAGTGACAGAGATCTGAACTGCATAGATTATTTAATATGTGAGTGCATCAAAATTCTGTGTAACAACAAAATTACTCCTTCTGTCTTGTTTTCAAAAACATTCTTGATGATGACCAGCATTTTGTCAACATTTTTGGCTGCCACGGTGGACAAAGTCAGTGATTTCAAAGAACTCCCAGTGAGGACTCCAGGGTATCTTTCCTAAGTTTAAACTGGCAGGTTGGAGTACAGAAGCATGTAGGCACACTTTAGAGTGCTTTTCCCCAGGCACATAACATTTATTTGTACTGATACTCATCCGCCACCTTGCTACCCACTCACGCAATCCTGTGAGGTCCTTCTAGAGCTCATCACCATGGTTTTTTCCCCCCCACACACACTTCTGTATCCTTCAAAGTCACCATTCAGTCCTACTTTTTCTTTTAAACAGATATCAGCCCATGAAAGAATTTATTTACCAATCTTGTGGCATATTTTTAGTAACCTTTTGGATAAGGGCTTTTTGGAAGGCCAAACATAGTTTTTCCACTGGATTTCCAGTGGACTCCTACCCTCCCTGAATTGCAGTTGATTTCCCTTAACAGAACCATATTGACTCTTTCTCAGCAGTCCATATTGACCATACACTTCATGTTCTCATTCTTTACTGTAGACTCTACTCATTTTTTGGGAAGTTACACTGTAATATCCAAGACTCTTTATAGAGAGTCTACTGCTTATTATATAATTCTTTTGTAGATGGGAATTAGATTAGTTATTTCAGTCTTTGGGAACAGTAGTCATTTGTAATGAGAGGTTATACACGTTGGCCAAAATTTCCTGTGTGAGTTCCTTTATGACTCTAGTCCAGATGGTATTTTGGCATTGAACTGACTTTTTAAATGCATGTGTATCAGAAACTAACAGGTAATCACAGATGAGAAAGTGGGACTGATATAGATCTTTTTCAATACAATCTGCATATCTTCTGGGTTGGTGAGCAAGCTTGAGTGCAACAGGTCACCTCAGCTTTAAGCTGAATAGTAGTACATAAAATCTGTGGTAGACACTCATAAAACTGGTTATAAATTCATCCAGAACCAACACAGGGATTTCTTTTTTTAATTTCAGTACATAATAATTCCAAATAAAAATAAATTTTAGAGAGATGAAAATCTTTACAGAATTAGGCTGAATTTAGCAGGTATTTTAGCCAAAAATTGCAAAACAGTAATGTGGGAATATTTTTTTAAATGTCAGTGTATTTCCCTTTGACATTTTCTAAATGAAATGTTTCATTTTGGAAATACCAAACTCCTTTGTTTTGACATTTCTCTAAGTTAAACCTTTTCACCCTTAATTGCAAAATTGTATTTTTTAATTTGAAAAATTGACCTCCACAAAAAAATAAATGGCCACTCTCTTTATAGTTTAAGTAACTTGAAGACAATTCAAACACTTCATTCTAGGTTAAAAAATTAGTTTAAATGTACCTCGTGTGTTGTTTTACCTTTTCCCCCATGCCCATCACCCCTTGGGAGGGAGCAGTGTCACTTCAAACACTTCATTCTGGGTTAAAAAAAAATAAAAACAAAATAAAATTAAATGTACCTGGTGTACTGTTTTACCTTTTCCCCCAATGCCCATCACCCCTTGGGAGGGAGCAGTGTCAATGGATGGGATTTTTTTTTCCCCATATTGTTTTTTGTTTGTGTTCACAGGTGCATTAATTGCTCTGTTCTACCTGCAACATACAGATAGCAGAGTTGAAGAAAGCCCCTCTGAAAATCTCAAGCATTGTAAGATGACATAACGCTGCTTGACATAACTCTTGCTGAGATTGCCAAGAGAAGAATGATATACAAAAGCCTAATTAGGGGATTGTTATGGCTCCAGACATCTATACATCATTTAGGGTAGAAGTAAGGCTGGCTGGAGGAGCTGTCAAAATCTTTACTCCTCACCTACGCCCTTTTCTGGACCTCTGTCAGTGCAGATGAAACTACTGACAGCTGAAGTAGTTCCCATCATGAAACCAGCTCGCCCTCATCATTTTCTCTTTCCGTGTCATTCATATGATAATGCCACATGAGGGGAACTGTGGGTTTAATTAGCTGTTGAGGTGCACAGGTAGTAATAACCACTCCTGCTACACCATCTCTCTGACACTGTTTCCTGTTCTTCTGTTCCCATCACAGCTGATTGCAGAGTGGGTTACCTACTAATTGGGAGTGTCTCTCTTATTATATTTTAACAATCACATGCCTCCTACTCCCACTTGACTCACTTCCAAAGGCAGCCCTCATCTGCGACAGCACTCCGTTTCCGGGGGGGGGGGATGGACTGTGATGCCAAAACTTCTCTGTTGTGGTGAGTCAGAGACGAGGAAGGATTAGGAGAGGAAGGGGCTGAATTGTTTCTCTTTACCTTCAGTTAAGGGACAAAAAAGTAAAGTAATTGCTGGAAGACGTAATTACAGAAATATGTTAGTCATAGAGAGGTGGTTTGTTTAGATGTTTTGCTGGAAAGCATGTGCTCTTGAAGTAGGAACTGTCTCTAGGAATCCCTGATGTAATTAGCTTCCTGTAACAGCTCCAAAAGGAAAGCAACAAAACAGTTGCAAAGGCAACCAAACCAACCCAGGGCTGGGTTTCTATCACCTAACTTCACATCTCAGCATGCCACATTGAGCTCCCTATTTAATAACCTCCAGAGAGCAAGTCAGTAGAGTGTAGGATGTTGTTTGTCTCACCCAGTGAAGGTGTTGAGTGGAGGTTATGTCCTGAATTTCGCTGACCCCATTGACCTGCTCTCCAGCGATGAATCAAGGAGCTTCCAGTGATTTTTTTATTTTTCAGATGGAAGCAGATTCATCAGAAACATGCACCCTAAATCAGACAAACTCACCCTTCGTTTCCTGAGGATATCTATATGTCTTGGGGTTTAGGTTGAATGTGGATACTCTGATATCAAGTCAGGGTTGTGAAGGTTTGACCTATCTCATACTTCTCTCTTTTCTCCTTTCTTCAAGCCATACATTTCACTTTCAAATCAGGAGCACTTTAACAATTCTTCCTCCTGACAGATTAGATTGAAATCGTCTGCTGACTGTATAGCTTAAGGAAAAACACATTGAATAGGGAAGAAAGAAAAAAAAAGGAGTAGAAGAAAGTAAACAGACATGCCAGGTGGTCATGAATAGTTTAAGTTCAGTTTCCTTAGTATTTCAGGCAAGAACAAGCAAACAGAAGAAGATTCTCTTTGAAGCATCTGGTAGTTTAACTTTTTCAGAGGGGGGAAAAAAAGTATTTAATTAACAGTTATGGTATTATTTTTGTCCTAATTTTTTAATTAACCCTTGTTCTTTCCCTTGAAAAATGAAAGGAAATGAAAAAAGTAGCATTGGCAAAAATGCAATAAAAATCACTTTAATTTCACTTCTCTTGTCTTGAATTTCCATGCTAAAAAAAAAAAAAAACCAACAAAAAACCACCAAAAACCCAGGCAGCATGAAGTTAAAAAGTGAGAAAATCAGCCTCTCAAACAGAAGTGAAAATGTACAGCTTTTCAAAAGTAAAAACAAGCTGCAAAAATCTTCATTAAATTGCTGGTTGAAATGTTTTTTCATAACAAAATGGAAAATGTCACTGAAATTAGTGTGATTTATCTAAATGTTTACATTTTCATGGAACTTGCTTTTTGCAATGATCAAAAAAATCCTTTCCACTGTTTTCTGTTAGCAAGTGTAATAATAACACTAAACCCTCTTGAAATCCAAGAGTGGGAGTGGGACAGTCTGCTTCAGAGATGATCTTACACACTGAAGGAGGAATAGAGAGGCATTCCTCAAATTACACCATCTGCAAAATGTGCTTGTTTCTTATACTTTGTTGAAAAAATAAGACTTGTTATAAATCTAGAAGAAGATAATACAGTATAAAAAAAAAGCCTTTTTTTTTCTGGAGGAAATTGGACAGGAGACAAAACCAGATGTGTGTTCTGTTTGATGTAAAATAGAAATTTTGATCAAAAGACCTCGGGGAACAATGAACAAATAAGTATGGTTGTCTTACCTCAATATTATGTGATACCAAACATCTGAACCTGGACTTAAGCAAACACATTTTCCCAAAGAGGCCATTCTATGTTGGGAGGACCTAGGAAAAAAAAAAAGTATATTTTGTAATTATTATTATTTATGCTTTTCATTTTATTGCTGAGAGAGCAATGAAGAAGGAGTGAGGAAAGCAACAACATTTGTGTTACATAAGCGATCTCCATCTTGTAATAATTTAAAAATTATTTAAAAATTCCAGATTATTCACTGAGGGAAGCATTTAGCAGAGAGGTTTATTCTGCTGTGGATTTATGCTTTTCATTTTATTGCTGAGAGAGCAATGAAGAAGGAGTGAGGAAAGCAACAACATTTGTGTTACATAAGCGATCTCCATCTTGTAATAATTTAAAAATTATGTTAAAATTCCAGATTATTCACTGAGGGAAGCATTTAGCAGAGAGGTTTATTCTGCTGTGGAGACAGTTTTTCATTAAATGCATCCCTAATAATATGTTTTGGTGTTCTACATTTTTTTTTGACACATCCTCATGCTGCAAATCTATTGAGTGCCTGAGAAACAACTGTTAAGACTATTAAATCTCCCTAGTGATAAAGCTGGTATTTGAGCCACCTGACACACAACAAGGTATCCCTCACTCAACAGTGTGGGTGGTCATAAAACACAATACAGGGACAGTGCATTTCCCCTCCTAATAAGAACAATCCTCAAGGTCTCCATCTTCAGTTACTGTTCCAGTCTAAAGGGCTGAAAAGAGAAACAGCTTAATTTTGATTTTTCTTTCCCCTTCTCTGGGGAAAATCTGCCTTGCTCTGTTCTGCTCCAGCATTGCTACTCCAATGCTAACGCTGAAAAAAACCAGTGGTCTTCATATCATAGAATCATAGAATGGTTAGGATTGGAACGGACCTTAAAGATCATCCAGTTCCAACCCCCCTGCCATCAGCAGGGACACCTTCCACTAGACCAGGTTGCTCAAAGCCTCATCTAGCCTGGCCTTAAACACTTCCAGGGAGCGGGCATCTACAACTTCCTTGGGCAACCTGTTCCAGTGTCTGACCACCCTCACAGTGAAGAAATATTTGCCATTTCCAGTTGGTAACAACTTAGCTGATAGAGCCTTTTGGGTAGAATATTTATTAGAGGCACTAGCTTAGCAATCACCACACAGCAGAACCATGTATTCATGACTGTCCCATTCTCTCTTCCCCACTCCCTGAATATTGATCACATTATGGGTTTTTTGCATCCACCTTTACCTTCAGTGAAGAAAAAATCTGCTACTATTCCTTTGGTTATTAGCCAGTGGGAAGTAGAGATGTGGATATGTCTTTGTTTGGAGGTGTTGGCCTCCAAATACATATTGCATAACCCACGCATGGACTGTCCGTGCTGCAGGATATCACAGAATCACAGAATTGCCTCGATTGGAAAAGCTCTTTAAGAATATTGAGTCCAATCATTAACCCAACACTGGCAAGTCCCCAACTAACCCATGTCCCTCAGCACTGTGTCTACATGACTCTTCAGTCCCTCCAGGGATGGGGATTCCACGAGTGCCCTGGGCAACTCCTCCCACTGCCTGAGAACCCTTTCAGCAAAGAAATTCTTCCTCACATCCAATCTCAACTGCCCTTGGGGCAACTTGAGGCCATTTCCTCTTGTCCTGTCAATTGGTCCTTGGTTGAACAGACCCACTCCCACCTCTCTCCACCCTCCCTCCTTTCAGGGAGTTGGAGAGAGCCAGAAGGTCTCCCCTCAGCCTCCTTTTCTCCAGGCTCAACAAACCCAATTCCCTCAGTCGTGAACTCATCACACTTGTGCTCCAGACCCTTCCCCAGCTCTGTTGCCCTTCTCTGGACATGCTCCAGCACCTCCATGTCCTTCTTGGAGTGAGGGGCCTTAAACTGAATCCAGCACTCGAGGTGCGGCCTCACCAGTGTTCAGTACAGGTGGAAGAGAATTTCCTGGTTCTACTGGCCACACTATTCCTGATACAACCCAGGATGCTGTTGGCCTTCTTGGCCACCTGGGCACTCTGCTGGCTCATGTTCAGCCAGCTAGATATCAACTGACTAGCTCAAATTCAGTATGATAAGCAAGGCAGCTGAGAGAAGGATGTTTGCTGGGATATTGAGTTAGATCCATATCTATCCAAGACAAAGTGTTAACAGATCTGGGACTTGAACTGGTGTCACTGGAAGGCAGTGCTGTTTCAGACATCCTTTCCCTAAAAAAAAAATCCCTACAAAAGCTAAGTGTAGGAAATGTTCAATTCAAGTGTCTGTTAGCTGAACACAAAAAGGAAATTCTGCTGCTATCTGTGCTTTCCTTCTTGGCAGACACAGGAATTAAGATCCTGGAGTCTTCAGCTCAGACCCCCACAGAACTGGAAATGAGGGAAAAGGGAAGATTTTTTTTTTTCTTCTTCTTTCTCATTTCTCAGAAGAGGTTTATAAGCCGTTAAAGCAACCTACTTCTTCAAAATGTGGAATCAGATTTGAGAGTCAGATGGAAACATGTTATCTAGATCTGGAATTCATTCAGATAAACACATTTGGAATGGAAAACTAGTCTCACAAATAAGAAAAAAGACTCTTCTTTTATACTGGTTGTTAGGAAATTTCAGGATGGTTGCCCACTTTCCCCATTGACAGACAGTACATGACCTTGGAAAAATCACATAATAGTTCTGCATCTTTGCTGCCTATTATTAAAATATGGATAATAAAGCCTCTTTTTTGCATATCCTTTATCTGTCTTCACTTCCTCATTTTCAAATGCTTGGACATATTGATAGTCTTTGAGAATGATGTGTAGTAATGATCTACTGTAGTCTTTCATAATGTCCATGTGTAAGGACAATGTCTAACATCAGACTTTTAATTTTCCTTGATGTGTTCTAGATGCTGTTTAATTTTGTGATGGTCAATAAGCAGCACTGCACTGATCTCTCTTACAGTTTTGAGCCAACACAAAGTAATGTGATCAGAGAATGGTTAGGATTGGAAGGGACCTTAAAGATCATCCTGTTCCAACCCCCCTGCCATCAGCAGGGACACCTTCCACTAGATCAGGTTGCTCAAAGCCTCATCCAGACTGGCCTTAAACACTTCCAGGGAGGGGGCATGTACAACTTCCTTGGGCAACCTGATGGCCTGTCTGATGTCTAATAAAGATTGTGCTCACTCAAAAACAATTCTTACCGTGGAAGAATTCAATATAATTTGGTAATTCTGCCTCCTTGTCAGATGCAGGTGAGAGTTGGGCAAATGGTTATTTGCATGGTTGCACACATGTGCAAAATAATTGCCTAAGTTCATTTCCTGAGGAAATCAGGCTAGAAAAGCATCTTTTGAAGTATCATATAGCTTTCAGCCATTGACCTGAAGACTTCAGAAGACTGGACAACAGCTGAGATTCTTTAATGTTGCCAAAAGATCATTATTTGGGATTTTTTTTTTTTTTTTTCATTGACCAATTGTTTGAAGAGCTCTTCTACGTACTGGTATTGATGGTGAAGATTAGATATAAGCTAAAGGTAAAAGAAAAAAAGAGTGAGTTGAAAGAATCCTGTGTTGGAAATTAAATATCCTATCATCTCTGTAAATGATATCCATTAAATCTCTGGCCAAGATAGTGAGCAAAACAATAAAAATACCAATCTTTACATTCTGGGGGGCTCAGTACAATCAAGAAATTCATCAGGGGAGTTGCCTTCTCATCTCCTGCTGTCTTTTTGCATATAAAAACTCATATTTCTCCTGGCTGGTGCTACATCATGCTCAGCATCCTTATGCCAGAAGATCAGCAAATGAAACCTTAGAATGTTTTCTCTTCTCTCTGGTTAATGCATTGCAATTTTGTTAATTGGTCTTGTTTGTTGGGTTGTAGGCTGGTTTGTTTAAAGGTTTTGTTGGACATGTTCTTTTAAATAATTATTTCCCAGGTTTTTGGAAGGGATTATGTGTTTGGTTGATTCGTTTGTTGTTGTTTTTCAGGCTGCTGTATTTCCTTCTCACGTGGTCTCACTGTCTGTCATCAATAAACTAACTTTCTCATGAGATATTTTTCAGTTAAATTGCTTAGGAAGGTTAGGACTAGGGGACAGGAAAGTAGGAAAAAAGAAAAAAAAGTCAGAGTTTGGCATGAATAAACATAATTCAGCAGCTATACTAGTTGAGAGAAAGAAATTAGAAGTGCACCTGCTACCTCAGTTGGGATGCAGGAGAAATGTCACACTGTGACTAAAGAAACTCACAAAGAAGTTGCAAAGAGGTTGATTTTACATATGCTCTACGAGGCCACCAACCCTGCCACTGACAGAAACAAGCTATTAGGTTAAAAGGGTTGATTATCTGCTTTGTAGTAGGAACACCATCTCCTTCCTGGCAATTCTGCCTGTCTTAGAATAACAATATTCAAGTAATTAAGTATTCAAGTAAATAAGCAAGCAGCTTCCCCAGGCAAATTGCTGGCACTATGGACAGAAAGCGATGCATTGCTCCCTTCTCCTGTTAGATGATTACATGTTGTCTGCTCTTACAAGGATGATTCTCTGCTGACACAGAGTAGACTGGAGAGTGTTCCCTTTCAGAAAGGAATGAGGAGGGAAAGAAATGAGTATATATTATATTATTTATCTGTGCTCTTTTTTGCTTTTATAGTGTACTATGCTAAACATTAGACAGAAAGAGGGATGGATACTTCATCCCCTGGATGCATTTGGTGCTCTAAACAGTGACTGGGTTCTTTTCTCCTATTCTCTGAATATGCTCTAACAACTTTGTGAGCTGAGCGTGGGAGTAGGAACAAGCTAGCTCACACAAAATTTTTCCTGAGTCCAAGGTAACCCTTGGATGCCCAGAAAATGTGAACAAGATGACATTGTCATTGAGACCCTGATTGTTAGACCCTGGTAGAAATCCACAAGTGCAGTCAGACCTAATAACTTCTAAAGATTTAGTGGTTCAGGTTTATATGAGCTGCACAGAGCTGCACTTTAGTGGAGTAAACACTGTGTTGTGAGTCTTATTTTGTACAAACTGAGAGCTTGAATGCTTCGTTACACTGTGATTGATTCTGTGTCCAGCACTATGGGCAAACCTCACAAGTCAGGATGCTTCTCTGACATTGCTTAAATTTCTGGACATCTCAGGTCCACCAACCTGATGTTCACACGTAGTGTGAATGCAACTTCTGAGACTTATTTTTGCTCCTGCTATTGAAAAGACCCTAGGAATGAAAGCTTTAGCATGCCGCTTTGGCTTCCATAGGTGTAAGATCCCCTTCTACCCCACTCTTGTAAAGCCCCACCTGGACTATTTTGTCCAGTTCTGGAGCCCCCAACACAAGAAAGACATGGAGCTGTTAGAATGAGTCCAGAGAAGACCATGATGATGATCCAAGGACTGGAGCACCTCTGCTGTGAGGACAGGCTGAGAGAGTTGGGGCTGTTCAGCCTGGAGAAGAGAAGGCTCTGGGGAGATCTTATAGCAGCCTCCCAGTACCTGAAGGGGCTACAAGGAAGCTGGGGAGGGATTTTTTACAAAGGCAGGTAGTGAGAGAACAAGGGGTGATGGCTTTAAACTGAAAGAGGGGAGGTTTCGATTAGATATTAGGAAGAAATTCTTTCCTGTGAGGGTGGTCAGACAGTGGAACAGGTTGCCCAGGGAAATTGTGGCTGTTCCTCCCTGGAAGTGTTCAAGGCCAGGTTGGATGAGGCTTTGAGCAACCTGGTCTAGTGGAAGGTGTCCCTGCTTATGGCAGGGGGGGGGAATTAGATGATCTTTAAGGTTTCTTCCAACCCAAACCATTCTATGATTCTATGAAATAAATGCTAAAAGTGGAAAAAATCACATTGCATTCCTCCATAAAAGTGAAAAGGGGAGATTGTAGACATGTAGGTGTCTTAATTGTGAACAAAATCCCACCTTTACTCTGGAATGGCCAGTGGCCTGTGAGTTTAGATGGAGCAAATCACCACTGCTATTATTTTTAATCTATGCTATTCCCTAGTAGGCAACAGAAAATAGAGCATCAAAGAGCTGAATGAACCATGAAAGTCACAACATGGTCTTCCACTGAGGCATGACTTATCCAGCATATGAAGACAGCAGGGAAGAGAGGTCAGTTCTGGATGAGAAGCTTTGCTGCTCCCCATATTGAGTCAGGACAGATTCAGCTTCCATCCTTTCCAGCCCAGCATTTTAAGTATAGCCCATTTGCTTTCAAAAAGACTGTGTATTTGTTGCCCCATGGCTGACATAATACCAAGCCTGATGCAATCTATGGAAATCTTCTGGAGGGATCCTTTCACAAGGATGTCATTTCTAAAAAAGTTGTTTTTCTCTGCAGCGCTGCTTTTCTTTATTCTAATCTAGTGCCAGAGCTGCCTGGGCTTTGCTAGTCATTTTAAGAATATCACAGAACAGTTGTTCACCATCGAAACTAAAGTTGCTCTGTGTTGTCTGCCACAGCATTTTCTTTTCTGGGAGCACCCTGGGAGGCAGCTGGTTGCCCACAGTTACAAAACAAACACGCAAACAACAACAAAAATCCCTCCACTGAAAAACAAACTAATGAGAAACCTTGAGCCTGTTTTCCAGGAGCTGATATTCTTCTCTGTTTTTAAAGGAGCTGATATTGTCCTCAGGAATGTTTTCTCACATTTTCCTCAGGCTAAGGATATCTTTATGAAGGAACACATGGTACAAAATGATCTGAGCTGGCTTTAAAATTGAGCTTCATCAGCTCACAAACTGTGACCCATTTCTGGATGTAGTTGGACTTGTACTCATGACTGAGAAATTTCCTCCTGTTTCTTGTTCCTACTTAAATAAAAGTGTGAATTTAATGTGAACTCATTTAACAAATTGAACCTCTACTTGTACACAGACATCGGATCTCAGTGCCTCTTAGTTTTTGTCTTTTGAATTCCCTTCTGTTTACACCAATAGTTTGCTAATGAGTTTAGGCTCTAAGATTTCCAGAAGGCTTCAATGAGGAGAATTCTTCTGGCATCCCTCCATATCATCTCTTCTTCATGAGCCCAGAGGAATGCTGACCTTCACTGGATGCTGAAAAGGCAACAATGAAATCCTGGAGGAATCATTCAATATTGCCAGGCAAAAGCACAACACTGTGGCATGGTGTACATGGTTAAATGATACAATAATAATAAAGCTCGAATGAAGCCACACAGCTTTCTCAGACTCAGTTTCTTTCATTAATTTGTTCCCATTACCTACTCACAGATGTTTTTATGTAACAAGCTTAATGGATGGATCTAGATATCTGAATTTTATTTTTAAATGCCTGTTTAGGCCATTCACAGTTCAGCATCCTAGAAACCCATCTTTATTTGTCCATTTACTAGTGAGATTACTAGCACAGATGAAACACATCATCATTATGAGGAACAGGCTATAGAGGATTGATCGTATATAACTGCTTTATTATTTCCTCAGATCTTACATATGGCTTTCTATTCCTTCCAAAGCTTTTCCATGTACCTTGGATCCTCCACAACAATGTCTCTAAGTCCTTTCATTCCCCTCTTTTACACAGAAACACAGTCAAAACTACTAATGACCTCTTTCTACTCAACATGCTGCCAGTCAACAGGGTAAAATGCTGCCTGTGCTGCAGCTAATCAGCTCTCCTCTGACTTTAATGGCCAGTTGGGCCCTGTCTTTTGGTTGAGAATCATGTTAATAGTATGAATTGTCTCATAGTTTCAAGAGGACATAGCCAAAATCCTTTGGAGGAGATGCGTATAACCTACAGAATTGACCTATTATAGGATTTAAATACTTTTAAGTCTTCTATTGTTCTGTCATATGTAGTTGAACTTGACAAGTGGATGCAAAGCCTTTTTTGGGGGATGGAGGATGATGCAGATAGATGTACAGCAAGATGCTACAACATCAGGAAACCAAACTAAAGGCAAAGAGATAAAGGAATTAGAAGGAACACAGATGTTCATGCTGTGAGATATAAAGCTCTAACTGTTGGCCTTCAGAAAAACACTATCATTAGAATCATAGAATCATAGAATCATAGAATGGTTTGGGTTGGAAGGGACCTTAAAGATCATCTAGTTCCAACCCTCAGTTAGGAGGGGATACTTTATTTAAGAAATATTTCCAGTTCAATCATTTCACCTACAGCTCTGAAATCTGAATCCAGACACCACAGAGAGAAAGAGGATGTGGATGTCTAGGGTTCTGTAGAGCCTTTGACACTGTCCCCCATAATAATGTTCTCTCTAAATAGGGAGAGATATGGATTTGATGGGTGGACTGTTCAGTGGATGAGGAATTGGTTGGATAGTTGCATCCAGAGGGTAGTGGTCAACAGTTCGATGTCCAAATGGAGATCGGTGGCAAATGGTACCCTTTAGAAGTCCATAATTGGAACAGTACTATTTAACATCTTCATCATTGACATAGACAGTAGGATCAAGTGCACCCTCAGCAAGTTTGCAGATGACACCAAGCTGAGTGGTGCAGTTGACATGCCTGAGGGATGGGACGCCATCCAGAGGGACCTGAAAAAACCTGAAGAGTGGGCCCATGTGAACTTCATGAGGTTCAACAAGGACAAGTGCAAGGTCCTGCATCTGGGTTGGGGCAACTCCCAGTATCAATGCAGACTGGAGGAATTAAAGGATTCAGAGCAGCCCTGTGGAAGAGTGTTTCAAAAGAATCATGGCCAGCAGGTCAAGGGAGATGATTCTGCTCATCTACTCTACTCTGGTGAGACCCTACCTGGAGCATTCCATTCAGCTCTGTGGTTCTCAGCACAAGAAAGACATGGACCTGTAGGAGTGGTTTCAGAGGAGGGTCACAAAAATCAGAGGGCTGGAACACTTCTTCTATGAAGAAAGGCTGAGAAAGTTGGGGTTGTTCAGCCTGGAGAAGAGAAGGCTCTGGGGAGACCCTGTTCCAGTCTTTCAATACTTACAGGGGGCCTATAAGAAAGATGGGGACAAAATTTTTAGCAGGGCCTGTAGTGATAGGACAAGGGGTAATGATTTTAAACTACAAGAGAGTAGATTTAGACTAGATATAAGGAAGAAATTTTTTACAGTGAGTGTGATTAAACACTGGAACAAGTTGCCTAGAGAGGTGGTAGAAGCTTCATCCCTGGAAACATTCAAGATCAGACTGGACGGGGCTCTGAGCAGCCTGATCTAGTTGAAGATGTCCCTGCTCACTGCAGGAGGGTTTGGACTAGGTGACTTTTAAAGGTCCTTTCCAACCCAATATATCCTATAATTCTATGATAAAAGATTGGCTGGATTGAATAAATTCATTAATTCCTGGGCTCCTATTTTGTGACAACTTTTTCTTTTACTGACAGACCAAGTGAGTTGCAAATTAAAGCCAGAGGAAACTGTTTCCACTTGCCATTCCTTGAAATCAATATGGAATGCTGATAATAAGAATGACCATTCGATGATGCTGCGTATCTATAACTTATTTTCTTCCAAGGAAGAATAGCAGGTTGAGATATTTTTATGCCATAGTCTCCAAGCAGGTCAGTAGTGTGGCACAGACCACTGTCATGACAAGGAGTCTACTTGCTGATGGTACAATGTTGTCACTCATAATGAACTCCAGGTGCATAGGAGGATGACATTTTCCTTTTTCTGGCTCACTCCACTTCCTCTTATTCCTGATGTGTTTGCAATCAGCTTTAAAAACTCCTGGAGTTTGTTAAAGAACATCTGTCTCTGATGGATTCCCCAGGAGAAGTAACTCTCAGATGATTATGCTGACATTTGAGAGAAGAAATAACCTCTCGGTACCCTCCCCATGGTACTTTTGTTTGCATACGAGCATTCCCAGGAGTGGATTTATTCAGAAAAATGCAGTTGTAGGAAACATTTTCACAAAGGAGGGATCAAAGCCTGTTGCTGTAGCCCTCAGCAATGCTGAGTGGCGTGACCCAATGTACTTTGCCTGGAGATGTAGAGGCTGAGTGGAAGATTGTGTCAGGAAATTGTTCTTCCCTGGAGGTAATGAGTTACTGTGTAAAAGTTAAAGAAGATCTGTTAGCTGTTTAGACTCACTTCCAGAGGATTATTTCCCTCACCAGAACTTTACACACTTTCCTCAGACTGGCTTTAAAATGTCTCCAGTAACACACTTTCACCATCTGTCCTGAGGTACATCCTTTTGGTTGACAGCAAAAAATACTCGACAGTGCCTGGGTATGGGAACTTGGCATGGATAAAAACAGACAGTTCAGAAACATCATCAGAGACATCACTTTTACTTCCCACATTACAAAAAACTTCCAGTCCTAATCAGTATACCTGTTCTTCCAAAGCAAGTGTAAGAAAGAGAATGGGATAGCTTGATTTGATTAATACTTGACCACTACCTAGGAAAATAGCTTGAGATTTAAACCCACCAAGCTCAATTTCCTACCAGAAGAAATTTGTGCAAGTCAAAGAATTATAGAATCATTAAGGTTGGAAAAGACCTCTAAGATCATCAAGTCCAAGAGTCACCATGTCCACTGAACCATGTCCTGAAGTTACATGTCTACAGGTTTTTTGAACACCACCAGGGATGGCGATTCAACCACTTCCCTGGCCAGCCTGTTCCAGAGCTTGAAAATCAAAGTCAGGTATCCACTTGAGGTTCACCATACAATTCAGATCTAGTGATTAGGGATCTTTTTACAAATAGAATGAACTGAAGAGTTCTGCTGGTACAAGTCCTGAGCAAAGCTCAACTTCATATCTTGGTCAACATGGAGTTTACCTTCATATTTGCTTCATAATCTTATCTGGTCATTACTCAACTACATGAGGTAAAACTCTTCTTTTGACCATGCTTGGGACAACAGATGACAATAGTTAGTATAGTTAACTTCAAGATAGAAAAGCAACATCAACAAGTTGTTTTTTTGGTGGGTTTTTTATTGTTTCTTTTTTTGGGGGGGTGGTGGGGTGGTGTCAGTGAATACTGTATGTATCTTGTACAAAGTCACTCTTGATGAATCCTAGATGGGTGTTGCAAAAGACATTGACAAGTCTCTGTCAAACTTGGACCAAAGAAGTTTCTGCAGAAGGCACTGTACTCTTTCAAAAATCCATATTGTCACAGTTAGATTTTGTCCCATGGACCTATTAAACTACTGTAAGTCTTAGAGTGAGCAAGATGGGAATAAGTGACTTCAGAATTAAATACACTAACAAAATTAATGTTCCTGCCTTGCTACATCATCCTTACCAAGTTTTTCCATAGACTACTGACAATGTATGACAAAAGGCAAAGAAGGAGCGTACTGGGCACAATAAAATGGGTGACTGACAACGGAAAACCTTACAGCCTTAATAATATTTTCCCTCAGCTCCTGAAAAAGAGAGGAAAACATAAGCAGATAATCATCCAGCAGTTAGTCTTTCTTCCAAGGGGGAAGGCCAGGGCTAGAGATATAGTGACAGGTATAATCTTAGGGCCACCAATAAATTATACCCCTGTTTCTTCAATAAGATCCAAGTGCAGATTCCTTGCACAGTGTATTGGACATCAGATGCACTAGCAGATCAAAAAGCCTACAGTATGGTTCCTCCAGTCAGGAACTGGCATTCAGCATATACGTCTGTTTTGATGGTCTCAGCATTAAGTTGGCCTCCTAATACTCGTGCAACAACATGTCATGTAAGTTGAATAAATATACCTCATTATTTTTGCTGTCATGCTGTGGAACTGCTGAGAAATTCCAGGTTTCAGCTTGAAAAAGACTACAGTCTTAAAACAATGACCCACCTTGGGGCTCAGGTCTATCTCTGGCTCTTGACTTCTTCACAAATTGCTTTCTCAATTCTTGTTTTCTTAAGTATAAGTCAATTATTGGCAATGGACACAGGGTCCAAGTGCACTGCTTTACTAAGTAATTCAAGAGCTCACTCAAATGTTAACAATGATGTTCATTAGCATAAGTAGTCATTCAGCACTTTTGGAAGAAAGAAAAGAGAAGAAGAAATGTAAGACTGAATTCTCAGACTTGTTTGATTTCCTATCTCTGTTCCCAAAAGAGTTTTTTGAGGACCCAATCTGCTTAGAGTGGACTAGCTGCTTGCAAAAAGATGTTGGAAATTACCTGAATTTCTGAATGATACTGCAGGTTCCCCAGCCATCCCTCGAGACTACTTTGCCTGGGAAGGTCCTATGGACTGTAGATGTTGAAAGATAGCTTTAATTTGGATAGTATTTACAGAATCACATTTTTTCCTTAGGCTATCTTAAGTGACAATCCAGTAAGATTTTGTTCTGACATATATATATATATATATATAAATTTATGTATATATATAAATACAGAATAAGAGAAGCAGATTCCAGGGGAAGTATTTTCTAGCAAACATAGGTAATGGTGCAATGACATCACTGTAGCTAATTGCATGACCATCATGATGCTAAAAAATAAAGTGCAATGATGTATTGAAAAGATCTGGGTCAAGATGACACTATTTCAGGCAATTCATTTATACCAAAGGCAGCTGTCACATATAAGAGAGGAATCCTGAACACAGAGCTACCCAAAGATTGAGCTTTCATCTTAACACCCTAAGAGGAATTTTTCAGATACTTTTACCCAAGCAACATGAAGTCTTGCAAACAACTTTGTAATTTTGTGAAGTGGCACAGGATGAACCCAAGTGATATTGTGGGTATATAGCTGAAAGGTGATGCCAACAATCTGCCTTCTCAGAATTGATTTCCCAGGTTATCCCGGGATAAGTCTCCATTGTTGTTGTCTTTACTTTTATAGGCACATATCAACGATGGTCAAAAATCCTTGAGGTAAGCAGGCTGTTTCCCTTCTGGATGTCCTCAAAATGCTTCATTTTGTTACTGAATGGCTAAACATTTTAATTCAAATGCTTGACTTGACCATCTGTATGAATATCATTGCTTAATGTATGTGTGCACCTGTGAGTGTGCTTATACAGAAAATCTGGAAGGATCTTAGCATGAGTTGTAATATATACTAGGACCCAGAGGAGTGAAAGAAAACTTTCTGAAATGAAAAACGTGCTCACTTGAATAATTCTCTATAAGACTACTTATTCTGTTAAGTCCTCATCCAATCAGTACATTATTTGGCTTCACTTTAAATAATGATACCTTTTTTTCACGTTTTTAAGTGTAATTAAAAGGAATTAGTCAGAGTGACAATTTTTAAGCTAACTACAAAATTACTTCATGTGGCATTTATTAGAAAAGTCAAACACGGCAAGAGTTTTAACCAAACTGGCAAATTCAGCAAAAGTAATATCTTGGCATCAGAATTAGTCCTTAAAATTAAGTAATTTGTTATTAGGGATATTCTTTTCTTTTTATCAAATAACTTCTTTTTCTGTACTTTCTTTTTGTTAGGACTGGAGAAGAAAGAAATTGTATAATAGTGACTAATAAAATCTGTCATGCTTGTGAGTAATGCTTTGTAATTAAAAGAAATAAAAGTAAAGTAAGTACAATGGTATGTGGTGTACAGGGCTGGGGGTGTATAGTTGCGTTCAAAGGTTTTTTATATTAATAATGATGCTGAACTTTCAAAGCTTGAAAGTTCTGCTTGAATTAGCATCAAAAGGTGCAGCAGTTTATCTGTACTTTCAGTTCCACATGCTGCCAAAGCTATTTAAAACTTTCACACAGAGAGAGCTGGGAAGAACCCAAATCTTTCATCACTAAAGCTACAAACTGCAAGCATGAGAGCTTTGGGGGAAAAAAAAACCTCTATCAGCTGCTAAAACCCTGACGGTCTTTGCAATGCTGACGCTAGATGGCTGAGTTCCCCTCTCAAATATTCGTGTTCACTAGGTCATGCTCTCCAACAAGCATCAGTGGGATTTACTATTTCCCTCTTCAGGACTGGCAATTCCCCAGAATCGACCTTACTGCTCCTATTGTGCTGCTTTTGCTACAGAAGAAACAGGAAAATACCAGTCCATTGGACTGGAGATATTTTGTTTGAAATAGAGCAGCACAAAGTTAGCATTTTGTATTTTTTACCGATTTCTTCCTTTTGCTCTATCTATTGAGCTCTTTGCAAAGGACCACAAAATTGGTGAAGGGTTTAGAGGGGAAGACGTATGAGGAGAGGCTGAAGTCACCTGGTTTGTTCGGCCTGGAGAAGAGGAGACTGAGAGGAGATCTCATCGTGGTCTAGAACTTCCTCCCAAGGGGAAGAGGAGGGGCAGGCGCTGATTTCTTCTCTCTTGCCACCAACCAATGCCAGGAGCAGAGGAAATGGCAGGAAGATGTGGCAGGGGAGGGTGAGGTTGGCCATGAGGAAAAGGTTCTTGAGGCAGAGGGTGGTGGAGCACTGGAACAGGCTCCCCAGGGAGGTGCTCATGGCACCAAGACTGACAAGATTCCAGCAGCATTTGGCCAAGGCCCTCAGGGACATGGTCTGAATCTTGGGCTTGTCCTGTGCAGTGACAGGAGTTGGACATGATGATCCTTGTGGGTCCCTCCTAACTCACAACATTCTATGATTCTATGATTCTGTGATTCTATTTCAGGTCCCATGAACTCTGATCAAGTCCATGACTGTTTTTCAGTGGAGTGGTTTGAAGTGTGTCCTCAGAGCATTTTTCTTATATTATGCAGTCTTTTTCTGGGTTTATCCAGAGCTGGGTGTTTTGGCTGTTGTGCCCTCTCATGCTCTGGAACAGATGGCTCTGATGGGGCTGTCCCAGAGCTGGGGATTTTGGAAGATGGATGTTTCCCAGCCTTCAGCAGTAAGCTGGAGGATCTGCCCCAGAACTGGGTGCACTGAGAGCCACCTGCAGCTGCTCAGTGAAATTAGCATTCTCATTAACTAGCATTTAATGGGCTTGCTAATTGCCAGCTAGTAATGAAATGCACAAGAGTGTCATTTACTGAGCAGCTTCTGGGATCTAGGAACTTCCAGTTCCAAGGAAATGTGGATGATTTTTGCTTTCTTCCTCATTTAGATAAAGAACATCTTTTTCAAAAAGACCAACAAACCTTAAACTGTGGTTTTCAGCTAAATCTCCTGTCTATTACTGACTTAGAGATTTCAGGGAATTTTCAGTCTACCACCTCCCCTTTTAAACCACCCTGAAATATAATTACTGCCACTTTTTGGAAATCCTGTTTTATTTCAAGGCTAAATTCAACTAACTTCAATATCCAGTTATTTGATTCAAGAATACCTGTATCTCGCAAGACTCAAAACTACTTCCTCAATATCTCAGATATTGTGTTAAACTGTGAAAAAACTACACAAGAAATCTACTTCTTATCCATTTTAATGGGCTGATATGCTTTTGCACCCAAAAAATCATGTAATATAGCCCTTTCTTTGAAAACTCTAGCTTGTACTATTTTAACACTTCAAGTGAGGCTGGGATGTTGTATTTTAGTAGCAGCCTTCAGTATACAGCATGCAGAGACATGATTTCAAGAAATAATAAATCAAATAAATACATTTTGCTTTATTATCTCAGTGCTTTTATTAGAGGATTTCTTTAAGAACTTGTGGTACATCTGTTTTGGTGATTTCTAAGACCTACTCAATTTCCTAATCCATTCAGTTTCTCTGTTTCCAGAGATACAAAACCCTTTTACTTGGGTATCTTCAGTGCACTTTGGCCACTCAGTGTGGTGTCTGGTATCTTTACAATGGGAATTTGTCCTCTTTGTTATCGATTCCATAATAATTCATATATTGTGAGCCAGATTTCATTAAAAAAACAAATCAACAAAAAGTAGCATTTATAGATCATTGAAAAAAATATTGAATAACGTTTGCTCAAAATCTATTACAGCAAAAAGATACAATTCACTGAAAATCCTTCCCTCCCCTTTGAAAACAGCATTTAACATACTCAGACAGGTTTTAATTGAAGTAGGCTGTGTCTTTTTGCTTATTCATATGGCAGCAGCTTCAATCCGGAAGGGATGTGGTTACCATCTAGTGAAACCAAAGCAGGTTATATCATCATGGCTTTCTTTATCAACCAGACATCTCCTAGAAAATATAACAGGTTTTTTTGGTGAAACCTGCTTTCTAGGGAACAACGTCATCTGGTGTTGTAGTGATATTTTTAACTTTGAGTATTCTTCTTTGATGAACTACTGAGTTAACAGTAATTTTGCTTGCTGAAGATCAGTCTTTATAGTCCAGTATTTAAATCCATTCAGTATCCACAAACTCTCCAGTCCCCTGAAAGATCTTTAGTTTTCCTTGAAAGTTCTCTAGTTTTCCAAGATGTGTTAAAATGAATGAAATCTCAAACCAGCTTCCAACACTCAGTAGATTTTTCTAAGTTGAAGTAGCAACTTACATATTGCAGAAGTTCTTAAATATTTCATTGCAACACCTGTGGTTTCAATTAATAGAAATGTTTATAGGTCAGTTTAACTCTATGGGGACATTTACTGTCACGATGGGACACGCTAATATGGGTTCACTGGGAATGTTGCAGCACTCACTGTGTATGCAGCTGATGGATTTTCACTGTAGGCCTGGGGATCACAAATGATGGAAGAATTTTACTGCATCCAGGTGTTATAACCCTTCTTCTTCTACACAGAGGAATTTACGGCTACATTTTGTCAAACCAAATGTGTGTCCAGGCAGTATTCTGTCTCAAATAGTGGCCCGCACATCATGCCTAGTAAAATGTAAAAGATAAAAATATATTGTTATTTCCATGATATGTTCTCTAGGGATGGGTGGCTGAGGAAATGCTGCAGCTAGAATACATGAATGTACTCTGCAAAATCAGAAAAGAGTGGTTATTTTCTTCTCACATGGGCCTATGATCCAGAAGGCGGAGAGAAGGTTAACTGCTGCGCCACTTTCACCCCATTGCTTTGACATGGGCAGAGAGATGCAGTTTTCTTATTGGCACATTGGAGCTCTGAATTCCTTAATCTGTTTGTCCTTTCTGCAGCAGTACCTTCATTTTGTAAATAACCTGGGGAGATGAGCAATGAAAGTAGTGAGGCAAAGCAAAGTTATTATGTACCTGTTGAAATGTATGACGGGACAAGAATGTGAGATAGAATATCCCAGGGGTACATTTCATTGTTCAGTGGGCATCACGTTGAATAAGTTCCAAATAAACTGTGGTCTTAAGACAGACACTGACACAAACTTAAAACAACAGCTCCTCAAGGTTGTGATCAGTGGCACAGAATCTAATT
>NW_010341202.1:0-665 GCF_000700745.2 Antrostomus carolinensis
TTGGAGTGACATGCACTATTTTTTTTTTTAAATTAAAAATAAAAGTTTGCTTCGCTGTTAACAGGTTTTTCAATCTATGTAGGGGCTTGGAATTTAGCAGGAGACTTGCTGCTCTGCGTGGCTTTTACCTGAAATTCCACTGAAAATTTTGGAGTGACATGCACTATTTTTTTTTTTAAATTAAAAATAAAAGTTTGCTTCGCTGTTAACAGGTTTTTCAATCTATGTAGGGGCTTGGAATTTAGCAGGAGACTTGCTGCTCTGCGTGGCTTTTACCTGAAATTCCACTGAAAATTACTTACATTCGGTCAATTTCTTAGCTCTTCATGAGCAGAAGAGACCTGCCAGGTACTCTACTCCACTGAGCAGTTGGTAGGTTCCCACAATCCCTACATGAACACCAATGAGGCTGCAGGTTCCCTTTCCGTATAACTCCTACTAGAAAACCAGAAAGGACTATTTTTACAGTGGCTTGTCCAATAATTTTGTGGTGCTCAGCTCTTGGAAGAAGGAGGAAGGGACATGAATGGATTTGAGAAAAACAGAATCACAGAGAGATTGATTAAAAAAAAGCAAGAAAAGGCAGACCAAAGGCTAGGAGAAAGGACAGAATAGGTTAGATGTGTATAAGGGAGAGCAGAAATAGTTTAGGTACTGAGGCAGGA
>NW_010341204.1:0-2113 GCF_000700745.2 Antrostomus carolinensis
ATATATATATATTATTTTTTGGTGGCATGTTTGTATCCCGGATGCGTTGTTTGTATATTTAGCGTAAATGAGTCTGTGGAGATGGAAGCAGAGAAGGCAGCAGTGGAACCTCGTGGCTAGAGCAGCCATTCTCCTGGGACCTGTTCCCAGCTTAGCTACTCGCTCACTGTGTGATTTGGGACAAAGTCACTTAAAAACTCTTTGTGCCTCGGTTTCCCTATTTGATACGGGGGGTTACACCCTGCCTCCCAGGGGTGTGGTGAGGCTCGCTGCCGACCAGTCAAGCGCAGAGGAGGGAAGCGTATGTACCACACGCACACCCCTGTGGGCAGAAGCACGGACTGGTTGTTTTCCAAAACCGTTCCCAGCCCCACTGGTATTGTGAAGAGCAGATGTCCAAGTGTTAGGTGTTCAGGGAAGGACCGGAAAGTTGAATCTGCACATTGTCTAAGTTCTGTCACTGTTGAAATGTGAGTAGGATATGATTTTTCACAGCTTAGGGATTTCTGCATAGTAGTATCTCTGTTTTGTGTACAGGAAAAGGAAAAAAAAACCCTTTTTGAAATCATTTCTACTAATATGGAAATAGACATCTGGTTGTGCTGATCTGAAATTTTATTTGTTCATAATAAAAATGTGACTTGAAAACTTGTTGAACTGATGACATGACGGGCTGGGGTGGGTGAAGCACACGATGCCCCATGGGGATGGAGGATGCTAAGTGTTACCGTTTCCAAACCTTCCTCCCTTCCAGGAGAACCAGGGAAAAATCCTCTGGCTCTTTAAGTGCCATGAATGAGAGGATTATAATGGCTTTCATACGCCAGCGCAGCCCGGGCCGGCACGCCTGCCAAGGCTGCCCCTGTGCCGTGGGGTTACTCCCGGTTAATTCCAGCCGGGGCCTCTTGCCAGAGCCTTGCGGCTGACGGATATACATGCAGCATAACACGTAATACCAGCAGCCTGGCTGCCACCATGTCAGGCGGGTTCATTAACCTCAGCAAGGGGGAATTTTCCTCCTGCAATAGCGAGTGTCCCTGTTCTCCCCACCCCTTTCACAGCTGGAGGGAAATGAAAGAAGGGGAAATCCCTGGACCAAATCTCAATTTAACTGATGTCAGCTTTGTTAGCTTCGCCAGTCCTCCACCCAACCACCTTTCAAACACCTGACTGTAGCAGCAAATAAGGCCATCTCTGCATGGCACCACCTTGCTCCCTGTGGGAGCAGGCAGAGGGCTTGGTTGCAGTCACTTTATCACCTGCAGCACCCAAGGATCACTAAGCCAGCCCACGTTTGCTGGCATAGCCAGCTCCTTGCAGCCAGCACACTGAATTCCTCAGTAAAACTGGCCCATGCTTTGGTTTCCAGCTGCAGCTTCTGCTGCCGGAAAGCCCTTTGGGTGGGAAGGCCAGAGCCAGAGCACTGCAAACCAGAACATGGGAGTGTGTGCCTGTGGGAGGGAGAGGAGACTTACTTTGGAGGAAGGTCTGAGCTCTTCCACAGGTGTGTTCACCTACCTGCAGGTGTGTGGCTGCCCCAAGCTGTGGAAGTGCTCTGGTCATGGAAGTATGTCCCTGGAAGTGACAGAGAGGTGCTGCTTTTGATAGCCCAGTGTATCTTTACAGAATCACAGAATGGTGATCTTTAATCCCAGCTATGCCAACACAGCCCATCCTAAAACAAGTAAAACTTCAAACGTCCTGATTATTCAGCCAAGCCTAAAAATAAAGTTAATGATCCCTCTGTCTGGATTTCATGAGAGTGGAACTCAGACCTCAGCCCCTCCTTCTTCGTTAAAGGCTGTTATTAAATCCCCTGCCTAAAATATGTTTTCCTATACTATCAAGCCCTTCAGCAGCACCAGCTCAGCATTTTGAGCTCATTGCCTGGAAGTGTTTCATACATGATTATTATTCCCGGTTTCTTATGTAACACATGAATTTGGGTTGCAATTCCAAAGCACCCCAACTTTGCTTCCCTGCAGATCCCCCACCCGCCAGGGAAGGGGAGGGTTAACAGGCCAGCCAGCTCTGCTGGGTAGGAGAGGACAGGAAAACAAGTGCCTGCTTGTTCGGACCCAGCCGAGGGAGCGCAGGGAGGGCTGCGGCCGCC
>NW_010341205.1:0-909 GCF_000700745.2 Antrostomus carolinensis
TTATCCCCAATCTGCCTCCTGCAGCGTTTCTTCCACATTCCAGAGCGCCTGGTGTCCCTGCGCAGGCTGGGGTGGTGGGGGGTGGTCAGTGGGGTCCTGGGGTACCCCAGCTGTGTGGCCCTGGGGACACTGGTGTTGGGACACAACGCTGCGGGGGGATGAAGATTCCTGATGTCACTGGTGCAAGGAGCATCAGTGGCACCAACCTGGGGGCCACGGCTGTAGCCAGGGTTGGGCATCACCGGGCGCTTTGGTGGCTTGTCCAGCGCAGACACTTCTCTCCATGGGAAGGACAGGAGGCCACCTGTGGCATAACCACGGAGCCATCCCTCGGGGGATGAGCGTGGCACTGTGGAGATGCCGGGGTTGGCATGATGGAGAGGCTCTGGAGAGTGAACACCGGGGCCAAACCCCGCAGGGCACGGTGCTGCCCGCAGCCCGGTTATCCAGCACCTCCTCCGGTTCGTGCACCCTCCTTCCCAGGCCGGGCTCCCTCCTCACGTCACACCACTGCCATTTTCAGAGCCGGTTTGTTTGACAAAATTTATTTTCCTTGCTTTCCACATGGGGAAACTGAGGCAGGAGGCAGAGCCCTGTGCCCACAGTTAAGCAAAGCTCCTCTGGGATGCAGCTGTGGTTTGTTGATGGATGAGGAAGAGGAGGAGGAGGGTTTGCCAGAGCCTCAGCCAACAGCTCGACCCACGGTGTGTGTGAATCGAAGGCTGATGTGGCACCGACGCTGCTCACCTCGCCTGACGCTGTCACGGTGTCACGGGAGCACGGCGCTGGCTGAGACAGCTCGGTCAGGAGGGATTAACATCAGCCAGGAGTTGGGAGGAAGGTTCCCGCGGGCTGGCCTAACTCTGCCTGGGAAAAACAGGCACCCACTCAGCTTGAAAAACTGCCTGG
>NW_010341206.1:0-10209 GCF_000700745.2 Antrostomus carolinensis
ACTGCACCTACAGACTTTCCACCGGATGAGTTACAAGTCACAAAAATATGTAGAACAATTAACTTAGCTTAAGCTGCAATGTTTTTTCTTCAAAAGCCAACGCTGAGTTTCTTAACTTGAGTCTTGCATAGCTGAAATCTTTTTAAGTAGACGTCACCCACTGCAGCTGTAACTTGGCACTTTTAGTAACACTCTGCTCAAGCTTTGCCTTTCCCGATATTCCTCCACTCAGGCATTGTGCAAAAAGTCTTAGATCAATCTTGGGGTAACAACAGAAGCTTAGGAACCACCAACAAATATTTCTTTTCCATAGGTCTGCTATGTATAGATGTCACAAGTTCTCTCTGGAAGGCTTCAGAATTTATGTACCTAACGCTCCTTTTCAAAGCATAAATTTAAAGACATTTCTATAACAAATTAAAGAAAATTGTTTTCCAAATCAGACAAAAAAAATGAGTCCAAGACCTGTTACGTGCTTCTGAATTTGCTGAAAACAACAATTTTTGTATCCATTATATTGTTTTCTCCCAGGCAGCAGTTTTTGTCCCATGTTCTGAACAGAAGGACGTGATTTACTTCTGTGCGCGTCAAACTTGCTAATCTGGCAAAAGAGAACACAGCTAAAAGATTGCTGATGTTCTCTCCAGGTTAGACAAAATTAAGCTTTCTTATCTTTTAAAATCTGTTATTCCACAAACAAACTGTGCTTGTTAGAAAGATCACTGGGCTCCACCCTTCAGCCCAGTTTGTATTAATAAGTGTTCATCTCAAAACTAGTGAAGCTATTTTGCTTCCCATTTTATTACTGGAAGATTATCCCAAAATCTTACTCCCCTGATGGATGAGACCTGTTTTCTCATTTCCAGCCTGAATATACTCCTTGCCTTTTCCACTCAAGTCGTAAAGATCATTCAGCTCTTCCTGTAGGATACTTTGTTCGCTGTCTGTATTGACTACACCTCCCAACTTTATGTCACTGGCAAATTTTATTACCCACTCCTGCTTTTGGTACCAAGTTCATTAGTGAATACATTAAAGTCAGCCCAAGACCAATTCTTAAGACAACTAACTTCCTTCAGGCGCAGCACATCCCCTGTGAGCACAAAATGATGTGACCTCCCTTTAACACGTTCCTTATTCACCTCACAATTCTTCTACAACATTTAATCAATATTTTAATGAATAACTTCCAACATACTGCTGGAGCAAGCGTCATACCACAGTCTAGACAGATTAGCTCTAGTGTATTATTTTGTCTAAAACCAAAAAATTAACAACTTTATAAAAGAAAGACAACACAGATCCCTCTAAGTGTCCATGAAGCCCACATGCTTAAGTCCTGTCTATTGTGATTATAAACATATACACACACAACAGAGAGCAGCAGCCCTTCCTCAGTTCCCTCCCAACACAAAGCCAGAGCTCCCATGACCTCCAGACACTAGGAGGTTAGGATGAAGACATTACAGAGGATCACAGTTACGTTACGCCACGCCATGTAACATTAATTCTTCTTACAAATATGCTCCAGTGCACATCTGGCTGTTGCTGACTGAAAAGCAGTCCGATGAAAATGAGAAGCAATAACAGTCCAAGGGGTATTGTCAACCTCAATAGAGTAATCCCTACAACTGCCATGACACAGTCATATTGCAAGACAAAAACTGGTAGTTTATTTCGTTTGTGTTAGGAGAAAAAGGAAATTCAATTGAAATACATGGACCACCACAGACACAACCACAGCAGACATGAATAAAAACCAAGAGAAGCAGCAGTGTTTGTTGCTGTAGGCTATGAGGAGGTAGATATGCTGCGAAATTTCAGTCAGCTTCGGCAAAGAGAACGATGGAACAAAAGTGAACGGGTCAATGAAAGTGACTTCACTCTATAACAGCTGATTCACCACAGCTTTCAGCTGGAGCCAAAAACCAGGACACATGAGACTCTGCCCGCTGGCTACAGTGGACTTTGAATCAGGAATCTAGTAAACTGCAACAGCATAGAAAATATCTTAGCAATAATGGAAATTGAAGGATTCAGCACAGAAGATTTTGTTTTGGTTTGTTTTTTCTTTTAGAAAAAATTAAACACAAAAGAAACCGGGAAATGAGGCTAGTGGAAAGGTATGCCAACAATCTGTCCTAAGCTATGTTCACATTCACAAACTCATAAGCAAAGTAGTTACTTGCTTATTGTAAAACACATGAAATCTGCAGGAGAAAAATCAGCAACGATCTTGCCTAGAGAGCAGCAGCATTTGCAGTGTATGTAATTAGCAGTCACTTCCTCACAGTGCTTCCTTGGGCTCAAATACCCCTACCACTCCTCCAGTTACTGCCCCTTTCCCAGATGGCCAGTCTCCAGAAAATATCTTCTGCATCTCAGCCACTTCTTGGTTAAATCCATTTCGACGGCTCATTAGTAGAATAATTTATCAACTGTTGCAAGAATAGCTGTTATAAATTTGTTTTCTATGTAAATCAGGTTCCGTGCAACTAGGATGGAATTCCAACCTTTTCAAATGCATTTTAATGTGAAATGCTGACATCAAGCCTTACGTTCATTTGATTATTTTTTCCGTTTATGTTATTAGTAATCAGTTTTTCTGGCACTCTTTTCTGTTCCAGTTCAATCACTCAGTTGAATTACTTGAACTCCCGGTGAACTGCACCAAAAAAGGAAAATTAACTAATGCCTCATTTGATCTTGTGACCATAAAACTTGTGTTTTCATTCCCTTTTTAACCTTTGACCATCTATTTTCCCCTTAATTTGTGTGTTATGTACCTGATAGTTTTAAATTTGTTCCTTTTATTCATGAAAAAAGAATCTGCTCTGATGGTTGATCTGCCCTCTATTCCTTTTGACCACCGCTGACTTTATTCTAGATTCTCATTAATAAGCACGCACTTCAAATCACTTCCTCACAGTCCATCATACATGCATGTTATTTGATGTACTGTACTATGTGCATGGCTGTTGTCACAAAAAAGTGTTGACTATACTAACACAGAAAACCAGCTCACAAAACTAACACAGAAAACCAGCTCACAAAAGAGTGACGTGCTGGTTTTGTAAAAGCTCCATTGCCAGTTTATTACTTTATTGAAGTCCTCTCCTTTTCAGATCTTGTTCAAGTCCATTGTAACAATTTTCTACTGGGTTTTTCTTTTTTTCAAAACAGATGTCAAACACCTGAACACATGATAAAAATACTATTTTATATATGTTTGTTAAATCACAGTAGGAACAGCAGACGTGACCTTCATTTACAAATACAGGTGCACTAACCCAGGGACTACGATCTTTATTTCTATCCATATGGTGAACTAGAGACTTGGCATGTAAGTACAGGCTTCTAGATTTGGCATCCATGTTGATGGCCATGCAGATGCACAGTCCCTGGTCTTTGGTGGCCAGCAGGTCTCTGTTTCTCCCGAGTAAATAAAAGTCAGTATATTCAGTATCATTCTCCCCAGCCTACAGACTTCCCGTTGTTCTGCAGCAATATTCATTATCTCCCAGCATCAACAACACTGAAACTAAGAGCAGCTTTTACTTTTGTTGACTTGAACCAATATCAACTTTCTGTTGACAAGAAGGAAACCAGGATCGAGATCTGACTATACAAGTGTCATGTTAACATGGTCTTCTGTGAAAGAAGTGCTGCTCTTCTCCAGATGGTAACACTCACATGCTCAGGCACAGAAGAGCTTGTCCTTGGGTTTTGTCTACAACATCCTACTTCATGTACACCTAATACCCAGTTTAATTTGTTAAATACAGAACCATAGAATGGTTTGGGTTGGAAGGGACCTTAAAGATCATTTAGTTCCAACTTCCCCTGCCATCAGCAGGGACACCTTCCACTAGACCAGGTTGCTCAAAGCCTCATTCAATCTGGCCTTCAACACATCCAGGGAGGGGGCATCCACAACTTCTCTGGACAACCTGTTACAGTATCTGACCACCCTCACAGTGAAGAATTTCTTCCTCATATCTAATCTAAACCTCCACTCTTCCAGTTTAAAGCCATTACCCCTTGTTCTATCACTAACTGCCCTGATAAAAAGTCCCTCCCCAGCTTTCTTGTAGGTCCCTTTCAGGTACTGGAAGGCCGCTATAAGATCTCCCCTAAATATGCAACAAACTTAGTCACTGTCAAGAACATTTAACATTATATTTCTAATTCTTTCATATAACAGAGTGGGAAAAGGGTCATTTCAGGTTATGCAACTTCACCATGGGCATATGGCAGTGAAGCCACAGCAGAAACATAAAATCTCCCTCTCCTCTAAAGCAGATGGCATGCTCATCAAGTAGGATATAATCTAATGGTAGCTGCGCTACTACTGCTGCTATTAACTACTGAACCAAAACCAGTAGAAAGTGGTAGACAGAAAAACCCAAGTCAGAGGAAGTGAAGGAGGAAGAAGATGACAAGGAAAAAAAAACCACAGAGTAAAAAAGCTGTGACATAAGACAACCTATTGCAGCAGAAACAGCCTCTTTCCAGCTACATTTAAAATCTAGGAATGGCAACAGGAAAGGCACAGCCCTCACCCTGTGTCAGAGGACATTCCATCGCTGGAGACACTGGCCCCGTTCCCTTCGCTCTTGTGATTGCACTGCACTGGGCACCTGCCAGGGGCTACATATCCCAGATGCTTAGATAATTACATATTTATGACTCTACCGAGAATTCTTAGTCAAAGCTTATTTCTGAACTGGAAAATGCTTAGAGAATCAGCAGAGAAAATTCTCTGACAAATCTGACTTCAAATTAGAGGCACCACTTCTTTAAATTTTTAAGGACCGTAGTTTCCCTTTCTGTTGATTCATTCAGTGGTGAACTTCAATGGCAGAGAAAGGAGGCTAGGGGTGTTTTCCCTCTGAATTAGAAAGGAATCTTACTAGTGTGTGTAACTTGCTTTCTGTAAAAAAAAAAAAAAATAGAAAAATAAAAAATCCTTCCAAAACCAGATCAGAATGCAATAGTACACAAAATTTTTAATGCTTATCACATTATGCACCCTACCACACATTTTTTCTTCTGTATCATATGATTAGCACTTCCTCTTCAACACATATACCACTACATCAGCTAATTCATGCTGATCCAATAAATAGAATTTATGGGTAAACACTCTGAAATATAATTGTTCAGCTGTAACCAATTATCAGACAAAATACTCTGTACTTCACCTTCCTTCATTGATAATAACATCCATTGATTTTAGAAAGAGCAGAACAGTTCAAAAATTTCATGCTGTCACTTAGTTTAGACTATCTCAGAAACTGCTATAAATACTTTTTTTTTTTCCTTTTAAAGCTGTTTTCCATCAACTATACAACAAACAGCCTCCACAATAGATTTCATTCACACTTTTAGGCTCTACCATTGCAAACGGTTTCAAGCCTGGTTAGCTTTATGCATGGAAGTATTCCTTGTTTGTATCTCAAAAGAACTATTCAATCTACATTTGGAGTTACATGTATGCACCTATGTATGTATTTGAAAAATAAGGGCCTTAGTCTTGCAGGGTTATTTATTTTGAAGCAACTATTCATGTCTATTGCAGTCAACTTCTTAAGTACTGCCAAGTTTAATGAACACTTGCAGGCAGGGGGTCCCTCTTCTCAGTGTAATAAAAACCAACCTTCAACTCTACCATCTTCCAAAGGTCTGCCCACCCACAGATATTCTTTCATATACACTTCTAGTTGTGAGATGGCATTCAACTCCTGTTGAGACAAAGTCAATTTTGCAACTCCAGTGCAATCCCTGGAGCTAGAAGCTCAGATCTCCTGCTGTCCTTGGCAGGCACAGGCAGAGGCAGGGTTTCCATGCCAAACCCAGCTGCTCCAGTTCTAGATGCAGGTTCCTGCCCTCTCCCTTGCTTGTCTGCCACTGCATTAAACCATTTTAACATAATGGACTGGCAGAAGATTAACCTGGCAGATAGATCAGCATTTAGATGGGTTTAGCTGTCATGGAACCAAAGGCTAATATATTCATTTATTCCTTCACCTGTCTTCTAAGGAGTGGTAAGGTCATAGGATGACACTACAGAAGGCACCACAAAGGGGTTTGAAGAAAACATCTCAGGGAAGTTTTTGCAGACATCTTCCAATTCCTTCACTGAATGCCTTTTTCTTTGGAGTGACTTATTCATCCTCCCCAGCTCCTCCAACCACTCCTACCATTTCTGGGCTAAATCTGCTGGGTAGATAATCACGTTGAAGTGTTGCACCCATGGAATTTCCTGGCTCCAGTGACTCAGTGCCTGCAGAGTTGTTCTTCTCTAACAAGTCTTATATGTAAGAACAGTTGACGTAACACTTAATGGATGTGTTACACCTCCAAAATACAGTATGATACATTTACCTAAAAGTAGACAGCATTCAAAAGAATAGATTTAAAACACCTACTTTGTATTCCCCTCAAGACTATGAGGACATGACTCAGCTGTTGACGACCTCGCTTTCTTGGAGACCTTGTGCTCACTGCCTATCCTCAGACTTTGCCTGTGTCAGCTTGTAATAAATGGTAACATCCTCTATTCTTTTCTGCAGGAAACCTTTTTAACTAATCACCGTGTTGATCTTTGCCAAATTAACCATGCAGTAAAAGATGGAGCTGAGAACCCAGGCATAGCATTTTTCAGGATGCCTCTTAAAAGTCATCACACAGAATCACAGAATTTTAGGGACTGGAAGAAGTCCACCCTGTTGCCTTTCTTGCTTGATCCCTTCACAGGCCTTTTTGGTTACTTCCTGTGAAATTAAATCCATCACAGCAAGTTGTTGTGTGAAAGTACAACAGGTACCTCCCATCTTTCTATAAGTTCCTGGTTTTTGCACACTCCTTATATGCCCAGATATACCTATACGTGCGTATAGATACGCGCACACACAAGCACACTCTCACATTGCTGCACGTTTATGCACACCCATAAACACAAAAAGGCAGGACTACTTCAATGACCAGTAGAAGACAAAGGCAAAGTGTTTTGCTTCTAAAACTCGCAAGAGAAGCCTTGCAAGGTATAATGGGAAATCTCTCTCAGGTAAGCTACCTGTTCCATCGCATAACAAGAAAATTCATTTGCTAAAGCCTTTGTGGAAATCCTGATGCTTACGCCAAAAGTCCAGGACTTCCTATTTTTATTTCCAACACATTCTTTAATCCTTGTGACCAAAGATTCATTACCCAGTTATCAGCCTCTAAATGAACCTTCAAAATCCCACCAAAAGTAGCATTATGTAGCATTATACCCTAATTTTCCTTCACTTAACAGGCCTTTTTCGCTAAGCCTTTGCATTGTTCCTTTGAGACTCTGAGGAACTTCACAGTTGACCGGAAGAATGAGAAGGAGAATTTACACCAACTGAACACAGCCATACTTTCTTTCAGCAGGCTATAGCATAGTATAAATACTTTATTTTTTAAAAATGCCTACCATTACAATATGTTTTTAAGAAGTAACTGATATTACGCTATTTAGTTATCAGTTATCATATATGATACAAAAAATAAGCATCTTTTAATTTCCTCTAAAATAGAAAATCAAAGAAAAAACAAAAGTGTAACTTCTGTGTTTTACTTTCTTTTTTTCAGTACTAAGAAATGGAACTGACAGTCACGATTAAAAAACTGATCAAAAATGCTAGTATCATTTCTCAAGGGAATCAGAAATTAATTTCTGATTCAAATATACATATTGAACATGGGCAGCCAAATTAGACCAAGTCTTCTTTGGGAGAACACCACAAACTGCTTTTTTCGGGTCAATCTGTGGCCCATACTTTGTCTACACACATCAGAGAGAAAAACAACATAATAAAAACCTATAAAAGTCTTTTTTAGTATAAACCAGATTAAGTTATGATTACTTTTGTGATGATGAATATATCTAGCTTGTCTCTTAAATTTATATTCAAACTGTTTCAAAGTTCATTAAGAGATGAGTAATTGTTTAGAAATCTCTAGAATAATAAAATATTACTTACAGCACAAATGCAGCCCTTAAAGAAGAGAGTGGCGCATTATTTCACCTCACTGCAAGTAACAGTTCAGTATGTTTTATGATCACTATAACAACTCGCATGCCCTTGAGACTGTGCAATTCTGAATTTCCAATATAATTTGTAAGGGGAAAATTAGGACAAAATGCAGTAACATTTCAAGTACTGTCTCTCAGTATTTTAAAATTTTATGATGTGTAAGGACTAGGTTAATATGGAATGAGTCATGCTTTTAAGAGAAGCAGTAATATAGACCTATATTTTAAATCATAACTGAAAACGTGATCAACTAATACAAAATAAAAAGAAATCAGTAGTTTCTTGTTGGGAAAAGGTCAACAACAATGAAAATTTAGCAATAATAGAAAAGGCTGAGAGCACTGCTAGTTTCATTTTTGCTAAGTTAAAATACCAGGCTAAGCGACTGGGTAAAAACAATGCCTTCTCACTCAGCAAATCCATTCCCACCAGCTGAAAATCACCCCAAATCAATATACATGTTACACATATCAACTCTGAGCCTAAACGTCAGGCTACTAAATGACACACACACACTTGGTGCAGATCTTCAGATTTCAGAGTTATATTTGTTTTACTTAGTGCCAAATATATGCTGCATTACATTTCACTCCATGATGTCTTCAAGAGTCAACAGAATCACTTACTATATTCCAAAGAAAAGCAATTACATTCAAGCAAACTCTCTTGGAGTGTCATTTTGCTCAGAGAGTAAAGACAGTGCAGTTGCAAAGGTGTAAGTGAGGCTATAATTTATTTAACATATCCTTTCTATCCATGTCCACACACAAATGAAAGGAACCCAGCTCAGCTCTCAGATCCCAAATTGAGTTTTCAAAGCTAGTGGTTAGAAATACTACCCCTTTAACTTCTGTACTGAGCACAATGATCTAGAGATGCTTGAAATACAAAACTCAGGCTGGCACTTTATGTATTTATTTCTTAAGCCTAATGTTGCAATTACCATTCTTGTAGTACACCTCAACTGTGACAACACAAGATACCAAAACTGCTCAAAAAAGATTATTTTATCAAAGTTGAAGCAGTAAGTTCCAGCTGTTCTCTTTAAATTTCACCTCTGCTTTCCATCTGCACAACTCTCAGAAAGCCCAAGTAAACCATAACGACAGTCTGCAAATCTGAACTTCTAACATTGAGTAATATTCCAGAGATGGAATAAGATCACATCAACCCAGCCCCTTTCTATAGGGCTAAGATTTTAATTTCATTGGTCTACGCTGTCAAATGTGCTGAAGCAAAACACATCTGACACTGCACAGATTTTTTTTTTTTAAGTAGGAGAAGCTATTGAAACAAACTGCAGAGAACACCCAAGTGGGGACAGTAGATCACTCAGCTTGGCTACAGCTTGCCCTCAACAGGCTTTTGGTCAAAAGAGGAAGCAAAACCAGTTACCAACAGAATGAGCTATGTTACTGTCACGCTTCAAAATGAACACGCTGCCCTACTTCCCACGGGATATAATCCAGATACTATTTTGATATTTTTGACAAACAGAATAATGGCCTAGATGTTTTCAAAGCCAGGTTGGATGAGGCTTTGAGCAACCTGGTCTAGTGGAAGGTGTCCCTGGTCATGGCAGGGGGATTAGAACTAGATGATCTTTAAGGACCCTTCCAACCCAAACCATTCCAGGATTCTATGATTCTATGTTTCATTAAAAAAAATAAAATAATCCACTTGTGTACTAAAAAGTAGCTACTCCACCACCTTCACTCAGTTAAACAGGTACTTACCATTGGCAGTGCATTGATATGCAGAAGTTTTCCTTTCAGGTGCCTCTTGCCACAGAAGCGTGATGCTGACAAGGATAAAAAGAGACAAAATAGGAAACATTAATATTTATTATTTTGAAAACTGTGGTTTTAAAACAATAGAAGGTTATCAAGTATGAGCCTTCCCAGCTCTTGCAGCCTATTCTGTTGGAGGAGCTGAGTGATCAGCCCTGGATTTGTACACAGCCCGGAGCAGCAGTGGCCAGGCACAGAAGAGCACGCGGAGCTGGGGTTTTGCACATATCCTGCCGCTACCCACATCACACGAGCTGCTCCTGCGGGGAGCCTGGAACACAGACCTTTGAACAAATAAGCCTGTTGAATGAACACTTACACCATCAGAGCTCGAGACAGTCGTGCCCATTCAG
>NW_010341206.1:10248-10751 GCF_000700745.2 Antrostomus carolinensis
CCTGATGTCTGGATTTTGCCTTCGCTCTCCAGAAAAGGCTTTGGGAAGTTAACGAGGCAGCTTACAGTGTCTTCTGTCAAATTTCTTCTGGAAATAAACCTCAGCTACTGACTTCTAAATGCTTGGAAAAGCTCCAAACAAAAATCAACACTCCAGCAATTTGACTTCCAAAATGGTTACATCCACTGAAAAGCAGCAAAAAAACACCCCAAGAAATCTGTTTTTCCTGACACATATTGCACCAAATAATTCCATTTATGTACACAAGTGTGCCCAGGCACCCAGCTAGCTACGAGCTCCTACAGTGACCCCAGTAATTAAAAAAACTAGCTCATACAGTTGCTGGCTACATTTGACAACATGTACACTATAGAAATCTTCCTAGTGCAATATTCAAGAGAAATCTTTCCCATCTTCAAAAACCAAACAACAACAAAAAAATCCATGCTCTCCATTTTAGTAATTTTATTTTCATATTGTATTGGGTTTGCGTGGCAAGGTTT
>NW_010341207.1:0-612 GCF_000700745.2 Antrostomus carolinensis
AGCCGCACGACATCTCCCGTCCCAAACACACATTCTCTCTGCACTGCTGAGCCTGCCTCGGCTTCTGAACTCCTCGAAGTTCCCCCCTAAAAAAGCCCATACTCCCCAGATACCAACAGTCATCCCAGGCCCATTTTCCTCCCACCCTGAGCAACCATCTGACTGGAAATAAATCTCTGGTTACAGCTGCTGTCACTGGCCACAGAAAATCCCTGTAGCCAAAAAGAGTTTCCTTTTAAATTCTCCCCTAACCCCAGCTGGAGAGAAAGGGCAGTGGTGCCACCCCGGGGGGAAGGAGAGCACAAAGTGTCACCACTGGCCTGGTGAGTTTTTGAAATGCCATTCAAGAAACCTTTTCAGTGTTGGCTCTTTTCTTGCCTGCACAGCTCAGAGTGATCTGCTCCCAGCCAGCGAGTATCACCACGTCAGGATGTGTGACCAGGAACCTCACTGGCTTCACTGAGAGTTCAGAATTCACAAACGAGCATTTCTTTCCAGCTGAAAAATCCCATATTAAAAATACTGGGGGGTACTTTTTGCTTGTGTTTTTCCTAGGAAACAGCTTCCTAATTTCCTACCTCAATGTGCTCACTGCCAGCTCACACCAAGCAG
>NW_010341208.1:0-329 GCF_000700745.2 Antrostomus carolinensis
ATGTCCCCTCATGTCCCCCGTGTCCCCCCATGTCCTCCCATGTCCCCTCGTGTCCCCACGTGTCCCCTCCTCACCCCATCTCATGTCCATGTCCCCATGAAGGGGAAACCTGGGGAGGTGACACACCTGGTGGCCCATGTCCCCATGGAAGGGACAACTCTGGTGGCTCGTGTCCTTGTGGAAAGAGCTTGGGGAGGTGACACATCTGGTCACCCATGTCCTCATGGATGGAGCCTGGGGAGGGGACAACTCTGGTGGCCCATGTCCCCATAGAGGTGACACAGCTGCTGGCCCATGTCCCTATGGATGGAGCTTGGGGGGGGGACACC
>NW_010341208.1:566-938 GCF_000700745.2 Antrostomus carolinensis
ATGGAGCCTGGGGAGGTGACACCTGATGACCCACATCCTTGTGGCAGGAGGAGCCTGGGGACAGGACACACGTGGTGGCCCATGTCCTGGTGGCCAGAGGGACGTCGGGGACAGGACGGAGCCAAACTGTGTCCCCACGTCCCCGCCGGGCCAGCGGGTGACAAAGGACGAGGACAGGATCATCGGGGGGTACCCGTGTGTCCCCTTCTCCCAGCCCTGGCAGGTCTACATCTACAGCCCCGTGCGCTGCGGTGGCATCCTCCTGAGGGACAACTGGGTCCTCTCGGCCGCCCACTGCAACAGGAGGTGGGGACACCCCCTGGGGACAACCCCGGGGGGACGGGGACACCTCACAAGGGTGGGGACAACCTC
>NW_010341209.1:0-14865 GCF_000700745.2 Antrostomus carolinensis
TTGCTGCAACTTCTCCACGCATGTATACACACACATGTTATTTTGTAGGCAGTGAGTTTTTGCACCGATGTTATGCCTGAACAGGAAATTCCAGGCAGAACAATGCTATTAAATACAGACAAAAGACTTTCCTTAGAGTAAATCATGTACTAGTAAGAATTACACGTTGTTACAAACTGCAAATTTTAAATCCAGACAGAATATAAAGGAATCATGATTGCTTTTAATTGTTCAAGATAGGGTAAAAGAAATCTTTTGCTAAATCTACCATGTTGGCTGGAAGATCATTTACTGTATTACTCTTTCACAGCCAGAAAACAGAAAAACTTACCTACAAAAATATCTTATCAAATCTTCAGTTACCTTCCTTCAGACAGCTGGGTAGAGTCATCCTCCACAAAAGACCTATTTAAGGCAGGCAACCTTTCAAATCCTGGCTACACATAGCTCATCTAGACTTCAGAATGAAAACCTTACAGTGCCTCCCAAGTATACCTTTCTACTGGATTTTGTGTATGTCACTGCAAAAAGAACAAGGAAGGACAGTGGAACTGCCAATACTGAAATGTGTCTGTAACCTCCTAACCCATGATGTCATGCTAGGAATAATTAAGGAATCATGTGTTTACTAACTATCTAACCAAAATGTCCTCAGGGATACATCAGCACAGACCCAATATTAAGAATTCACAGCCACCAGTCAAATAATTGGTAACATTAATTTCTCAAGAGAAATAAAGGGACATCAAGCTTTTACTGCACACGTTTTTTCACTGCATGTTTTTAGCATTATTAAAAGCCATCAGTGTGTATGTTCTTAGAGAAATGGGGACTGCTTACGTGAGTCCTGGCATTAACTTCACTGCAGCTGAAGACCTAATGGTGTTTTGTTACAAGCTGGAAATGCCTTTCAGAGTAAAGGATTATTGACATGAAAACAAGGTACTGGTATACTATAGCCTGTTTTCCATGTCTTGTTATTTTAACAAAAACATTTTTATTTTAACATCAGTTAGATTGCTACCAGCGTGTTTTAGCAAGTGTACCAAACTGTACTTGGTACTATCAAGACTGTAACATGACAGCAAATAGCACAGACAAAAACTACTGGTGCAGAACTAGGAGTACAGCACGTTTACTTCAAGAGAAAAAAAGACAGACAGTAATTGGGTTGAGGGGAAGCAAGCAGGTAAGTGACTATGACACTCAGTGCCATTTCCCTCACCTTCAACTTCTTCAAGATAATTCAACTGAACATGAATTACTAAAAGATGGTTCCCCAAAAAATACAAGATTTAACTCCTATTTATTTCTTTACAATATCAAAAAGGAGTCTTAACACATTTGCACATACCTCTAACAAAACGCACAATCTCCGCCTACTATGCCCTGGAAAGCCATGATGGTAGAAACAGCAGCAAAGCAGCATAACTTAGTGAAAAGCTGGGCAGCAACAGGACTCAGTGAGCCACATTAAAGGAAAAAGATCAAGAATTTCTGACATTATGTGTGAAGAACAAAACAGGGTGTCCTGTTTGTCTTCATTTTGACAAATTAAAATAAGCTGGACACAGTAAATGCTTCTCATATTCACGGGTTTAACTACTGAAAAAATTGCGTAGCCTACTACAGACAGCTGAAAGAACTCCAGCAAAACTTCAAGTAGTACTATGTAATTCACCACTTCCAATTCATTTTTCCAATCCTCTTTGGAAGGTAAGAGGTGCTCCTTTAGATCAGTTTTAAGGGAACAATTTCATCAAATAATATAAGTAAATGATAATAGTTCATTCTAGTGAAAAAAAAAAAAAGCAAAAAAAAGCACCTGTAACAAGTCTACAGAATTTTTTCCTTTCTATATCAGCGAAGCTTAGCCTGGTACCTTTAATGCTCTTTACAGAATTGCCTGAAAAGCATTCCTTAGCATTAAAGTCCTCAAATCTGTTTTTAAAAATGTGTCTCTTAATTTGTTACTGAAAAATCAGTAGGAATAATGATAGATTGATATTTTACCCCTGTGAGTGATAGTATTTTTTATGAACACATGTGACTGTAAATTGGTAGTTTCAGTGTGATATCCTGAAGAATACCTTAACACCCTAAGTGAAGCTTTGACTCTAAACTACACCATAGAATCCCTTCAATGTCATAGCACCAACATTATCCAGAAGAGCTGAAGCATGATTTGTGAAAGTAGAAAATAAAAAAACATTCCTTAGTGTGGTATTTCATCTAAACACTTTTTGTACCTAATGAAATATATTTTTAAATGAAGCGCCACCAGATTTTTAATTTACAAATCCCTAACTTTGGAATGGCAATGGCATGAGTATTTACACATTTTGAAGGCTGTACTAAGCAAAGTATTACAGGTCATACTCCTAAATATGTAAAAGCAGAATGCATGTGGAGAAGTGAAAAGCTGGAGATCAGTTTCCTAAAGCCATAAGCTCTAAATTCCAAATAACAGAATGAAACCTTGTATTTTCCACCAAGAAAGCCAAGTGTTACCCATACAGCTCTTTCAAATAAGTCTTCTGATCATATTTAACAATAGAGCTAGGGACCAAAACCAAATCAAACTAGTATATTTTGCAGAAACATCCCCCACCTCAAGCACTCAGGGTTTTGGGTATTGTATTTGTTTTGTTGTGGGGGATTTTTTGGTGGTGGTGTTTGGGTTAGGTTTTTGTTTTGGTTTTTTGTTTATGTGACAGCAGAAACAAGGAATGATCTGATCCGTCCAATTTTATTGAGATATCAAGTTTTCAAAACGTTTCCAATTTACATAAAAGATTAAGTCTGTTGTGGGCACACAATATAAGCAGAAGCAAAGATATTATGTATAGAGCTGTTTTGCAAACTAGAAATTGTATATTGAGATGTATAAACTGTAAGAAATTAAAGCATAATTCTATTTGAGATATGGTCACAATCATGATGTTCAAGTATGCAAGGTAACAGAAGGAAATGTAATGCAAGTTCTGCTCACTATGGCCTAAATTAAGTGCTTTACTCCTTCTACTTTGTGCAGAACATTAAAAGAATGTAGAAGAATGAGGGATTTTTACAACCTTGACAACTCTGCATGGAGGCAATCCTCATTTCCTCCACACAGTTTAAATGAGGAGTTAGTACAAATTTGGAGGAAGGTATAGAATGCGTTTAGTGCAGAATAATTTCTTTTGTAAAACATCAAGCAAAACAGTCCCAAATCTGTTTGGGTCCTTCCAGAATAACAGGTGTAAATTACATAGCCTAGAAATTCACTTGCCAGCTCCTGCAAAGAACACTTCTACCATAATGTCTATGCACAGATTCTGTTAGAATATCATCGTTGCAAGAATGCTGGAGCCCAGTGTCTTTTCAAAGTAGCGGTGTTTAAAAGTAATGCATCAGTAAAACAAGAAGAGGGCTTGAGAGTCAAGAGAAACGGGAAGAACTCTGCTTCATAAAATATGTAATGCAGGTTCAAGTTGCAAGCGTGATTTAAAAAAGAAAATTCTTAATTTAGGAAAGCACTGAACAAGCTCAGACACCTAAAACTGAAATTTTGTGGTTTTATTGCATACCTTCTTTGTAGTTTATCTGCAAGTTTACAACCTCCAGTCTCATGTCAGAAAGGAATAGTTGTCAGAAGCTCTTGTTATTGCTCAGTAAGATTGCAACAAGAGAAAGAGAAGGCTCAACAAGGCCAGTGGAAAGGCACGAGAAGTCAGCGTACAGATGCTGGACAGAACACTATTGAACCGAAGCTAAGATTATTTGCATGTGCCATGCATGATATGATCAAAATTTACTTTTTTTCTCTACCTAAATGGTCTCCTCCTCTTAAGGACTGAGAAAAAGTAACTACCTTCTTCTGAAGAAATCAGAATGGAAGGCACTCCCATAAAGAGTGGAATCCTCTGCAAGAAGATGAGTGTTCTCAAGTAAAAGTAGTCACAAAGACTAAGCTCTGGAGAAAGAGAAATGTATTCCTGATCCAGAAATAGCTGTTTCTACCAAAATTAGCAGCAGAAAAATATCCTTATAGCCACCTCCATTGTTTAGAGCTTAAGTGGACAGTAAACAGAGTAACACCACTGTGAACTGCAGCCTGAGTATTATAAGGCACCTATAGCTGCAGCCAAACAAAAACTTGTTTGGAGGATATAAGACAGGGATGTAATACAAAAATTGTAGACAAGTTGATACTTCTGTACTGTGAACTCCTAGTTTAAAAAAATGTTTTCCCCCTCTTGAAATACCCCAATCAGTACTTTTAGTACACATACCTCGAAGAATTCTCTCCTCATGGCAACGTAGAAAGTCCCAGATTCTAACAGTGCCGTCGTCAGAGCATGTAGCAAATTTATTATCCGTGGGTGAGAAACTGTTACATGAAGACACACAGCAGGGGAAAGAAGTCAGCATTTAACAGATTATCTATGCTTCTCAGACAGGGCAAAATTATACTGTAAAGTGTTATACACTGAAAGATGCATTCGAACATAGGGACTTTTAAGTGAATACAGTGCCTGCCAAACGACACTTTATCACAAGACATGAATTTAGCATAGGATTACTATTGCATTGCAGTTCCCCGTCAAATGAGGAAAAAAAAAAAATCCAGATTTTATTCTTAGCACCTTCCTACCTATGACTGCACGCGGTAGCACCTTCTCTGTAGGATGAGAAGCAACATCAATATGATTTGGTAACTGTCACCTAGATTTTAATGTTTGGTAATACCGTAAGAAAGTGACACTGTGTAGAAGCACGGGAGAACAGTTCTTAGGAAAAAACTCCTCTTCAGCCACAGGTGCTTTACAGCAGAGAAGCAAAAATAAGGGAAAGCTGGTCACAGGAAAATGCTAGTTGGATTAACTGTTGAAAAAAATTGTATATAAAACAAGTGTACCACTTTTTGTAAAAGTAAATTAGAAAAAAATCCCTCTTATTACACCCCATCAACACCATGAAAAGAATCCTACAGACATAGCAGCAGCTTCCAGACTGAGCAGTCAATATTGCTTGATGAAAGTCACTGGAAAAGCAAGGAGTTATTTAGCCATACGATTAGGGCCAGAACATCTCCAGCAACTGACAGGCATTCACTTCCTTTCTGGTGCAATGAAAGACCACGAGGGAGCCCTTGTGAAATCCTAGACCTTTATGATCTGGAAAGGACTCAAAATAGTAGAGAAATTCAGTGTGTGGCCATGATAGTCAGACAGTAACTGAATCCAATGTAAGCACTTCTCATAACCAATCTCTGGCAGAAAATGCTGCACCCTATCAAAGAAAAATGGTGACTTTAGTGGAAAGTTGTTTTGTGGCAGTGAACCTTTATCTCCAAGGGTCAGCACCTGAACCCAAAGAAACACTGCTTTAGCTTCATTTTGCATCTGCAGCTTCTCTTCAGGCTTACTTTAAAAACATTTCCATATCTTACTAAAGATTATATGCAGCTTTGCTTTAGAAACATCCTTCATTTGCATCTTACTGAGAGTATCACTTTAGATTCCATTTTTTATATAAATAGACATTTGCACAACTGAGGCATTTGCAACACTGAACCAAGTGAATATCCTACAGTCTTCTTTTCAATGGCTTGCTTACAGTTTCAAGCTTGAAGAACCCATTCAGTATTAACATTAGACTTCTGTATGTGGCAGTCTGCGTGGGTATTTAGCATTACTGGAAGTCCTGGCCTCACCAAGCCAAGCAGTTCTTCACTTTATTTAGTGTTTTATTATTTTGTGAGAACTATGCAGGTGTTTTATTTCTGAAGGCTTTATATTTTATTCAGTTAGATTATTAAAGACTGAATTCTTTATTTGTAATGAAATTGTTGTCTTACACAGTGCGTATAAAAAGGAATAACTGATACACATCGTCACCATATAAAAATGAAAAGAATACCAGTGCAAAGTGCGGCAGACAAATACATCTCTAACATATTGCAGAGGCGGATACTGGGACAATACTATCTCAGAAAGGTGCCAGCAAAACGGTGAGAATGTGGAAACAAAAGAAAATATTGTGTTTATGTGGTGCAGGAAGTTTCCCAGAATCTGACAGAACCCATGCATTTCTGCACCCAGAATACACTTAGAGAACAGTCTAATCATGGTAATAGGTACTACAGAAAATGGTATATTGTGTATAAACCTGGCCTCTCTAATCGCCTCCTTATGTGCCTGGAACATCTTGACGTTGTTCATGTTGGACTGCCAGTATTTCACATATCCCCCGTGGTCTGCTGTCAGCATCCACATATCATTGTGTGACCAAGTCATAGCCCTTACAGGGCTGTCGTGAGCCTGTAAATTCAGAAACAAAACTTCTAGCAAACATGTTCAAATACTATCTGACCCACAAAAACTCGAAAGTTAGTAAAGTTACTACTTAAAAGCTACCACAAATAAATGAAAACAATTACAGTCCAGTTAGATTCAAGATGTTAATGTGAGGGGAAAAAAAAAAAAAAGAGTCCCTTACTCTCTATATAATGGTCTTCTAAATAATAAATGAAGAATATTTGCATTTGTTCCCAAAGTGTTTCTTTATTATCACAAATATTCGTACTAAGTTCTTGAGAACAGTTAGTATGGCATATGGAGATGGAATGAGAAGTATTAAATGAATTGCCTATAGCCACAGTCTGACATGGGGTCAGAGCATGATAAAAAAAATAGAAGACATCTAAAACTCCCATTACTGCACTTAGACCACAGACCCATGATGAAAAGGATGAAGATGTGTCCCTAAAACATGCTCCAAGACCTCAAGGAAATATACAGAAATCTTGATAGATTAGTTTACCTGCAATATCGTTTCAAAATTGAAAGTCAGTCCATTCCATAAAGTGAACTCTCCACTAGATGCACCAGTGACCAAGCGTCTCCCTTCAGGAGTCCACTGCAAAAGAAAAACTTAAATAAACTGTGCAAATACGACATTCAAGTATTTCTTAACAATCCTCTAAACAAATCATAAGCTTCTTACAGTGAATCTGCAGAACTGGAATTTACTAAATTACTTTCTAGAGGAGGTAAGATAGACAAAAAAACGCAAAACTGTGCCAGAGAGTTTTTGACTTTTGTAACAACAGGACAAAGTCCACTGTAAAAGCAATGGAAAAAAATCTAATCATAAAGAAGAAACAGCTTATTGGCACCAACACATTTCTAACACTCAATATCCAGACTAAACAATACTGCTGACATCACAGAAAAGTTGTTAAAGGATGCTACAAGAGTCAAACAGCACAGAGACCAAATTGCCCTTTTTTCTGCAAGTCAAAATATATTAGTCCCACTAAACGAAAAAAAAAAATTAGGAAGTGCACCTCAAACTCTGATAGTAAGAGTTATTTTCTACTCAGACCTTAACATTTAATTTCCTAAAACCCTCTACAGAAAGACTAGACACAGAAGTAGTCCATACATTCCACATGCTAGTTTTATTTGGAAATGCTTTAACCGTTATCTTGTTTATTTCTACAGTTGAGAATATCATTTTAAATTAAGACAATGCAACTAAGTAAATACAACACTATACTCACCCTGACAACAAACACTGGGCATTTTACTTTATTAGTAGATGTCCGAACAAATTTTGTTGTTACAGCATTCATAGGGTTGTTTAGCATTCCTATAGGAGGGACCAACTATGAGAGAAGAAACAGAAGATTTAGTAATGACATTTTTAACCAGAAACTGCAAGGAAAGCATACATTCTGAACACCCATTTCTGGAAAAAATTAGTTTTTAATTTGCAGGGATATTATCAGAAGTAAGTCAGCAGAAGCATTCAAAAGTCTGCATGATTTACCATCTCAAACATCCAGAACCAGCATCTTCTAGAGCAATCTTGCAAGCTCAGGGCATTATGAGAGTTCTTATGTCCAAAAATTAAAAGCCTATTCAATTTCACATCGTGGACATGGAATCCAACAGAACAAGAAAATGAACAGTGAAGATATCCTTCCTATCTTTAAGGCCCCTTGTGGACAAAAAGATAACCTCAGCTGACAGGCAGAACCCTTCTGATTTTCTGGACAAATTCTACCCAGAGACCTTCATCAGGGAATAGAATGATTTTACTTACGTCATTATAATATCCTGCATCAGGCTGGATTGCTCGCATATCTCGCTGGTCTCTCTGCCATACTCTATTCTGGAAAGAAGAAAACAGCTCTGAGTTCATACCACCACTATACTTCATTATTAAACAACAGAAAATAAAGAACACTGACAACCTGCTTGGGAAACTCCAAAGCACTCCAAGGATTTTAGAAAAACTCAGAAGACTTTGGTCTCAGAGAACCTGTAGAATTTGTACAGAATAAGCAAAAGATTCTAGAATATCTAAAGTCTTAATTTCATCAGACTAAAGCAGTTAATTTACAATTGCAGCTTAACAATATGGAAGGAGCAGTCCTATGTAACAAGGCACATTATTGTAACAAAGATGATTGGTACTTTGCTGCCCAGGCTAATAGGTACCCTACAAGAAACAGGTTCAATCATTTTAAGAGCTTTACATTCAGGATAAGCATTTACACCATTAGGAGCTGTGCTGATGAACTCTAAATGAAATCCCACACTGTGACACGCGCTAGAAAGGAAGTTTCTGCAGCTGAAGCATAAAGATAACAATGCATTCAAATGGATAAAACTAAGGGATAAAAATGCCTTCACTTGGTTAAATTTTGTAAGCTGTCAAACACAAAACCACTTTAAGAATGAAATTATTTTAGATTCGTGCTGTAGACTTTACCATTTGGATCTGTGCACATATTGGAAACATAAGCTAAAATTCCAGGTAAAACATTTCCAGCATACGCTACCACAGTTTGCTTGCATTTCTTAAGCGAAGAGAAGATTACGTATAAACTATTTTTCTCATTTTTTACAGAACCACATCAAATTAAACCAGTAGTATTGAAGTCAGAATTAAAATGGAATTCTGGTATATCCTAATTTTGTGTAAGCGGCCAAAACAGAGATTCGATTTTTTTTAAATTTTCTTTTAATAAACATAAGTTTGAGAGTGCTTATTTCTGCCACAGTAAAAAAAGGTCCTGAGCTACTGAAATTATTTTTTTGGAATTAGTCCACTACTAATAGAATCTTTTTTGAGGTATTCCTAAAATATAAGTATGTTTTAAGTGTACAGTTTTAAAACATACCTTAGAAGATAATTTAAGTTTATGACTAAGAAAACCTTCCAATTGTTAACACCTACAAATTATAATCATTCACTGGCCAAGCAGATTGAATTCACTTAATCTTATTTTTGCAATGTTGCTACTGACATTCCAACTATTCCTGTATTTACAGATTTGGTTCTATTTCTTCTGAGCTAATATCCAGTATTTGTACAGTAAATCTTGATCATAAAACTGTGTATCTTAAGAAATTAATACCACCCCATCAGGAAAGCTAAATAAGCATTTTTACAGAAACATTTATTCAACACAACTGCATTTAAGTTGTTCTGTATCTATTAACTGTGCAGAAAAGGATTTTCAGAGACCACAGGGCAAGCTGCAGTGCTATTTAGCAAAATTATGAGAAAACATCTTTATCTTGCCCTGGTTTTGGAGAGGAAAGAACAATGGTTTATTTCCCATTTCAGGAAATTTCTATTTCAAAACAAAAAATAAGAACGATTACATTATCTATAGAGTTTTTATGTTCACTGAAAAGCCGCAACATCACACAAGACACTCAACTGCACTCCAAGTTGGTATTCCAAGACAGAATGTAAAAATTGGCGTTTACTCAAACCACAAGATCAGCTGTGTGTATGTGCAGTTTTATTACCAAGGACCCTTTCTATTCATACTATACCAAATTTACAAGCGTTTGTCACTTGGTTTGAAAATGCAGCCATACATCCCCCTGTATTCCAGACTGCTCTATGGACACTGAAATGCATAACCACAAATTTCAGGAAAGAAAAAAGTTTTTCAAACAAAACTAGAAAATTAACTAACCTCCAAATATTTAATTACAGAGGGATTGTAGTCTATGGTCTTTCGGTTCACAGCTTTTCTCATCCGCTTTCCATCAAAAGTAAGCTGTTGCATTGCTTGCTGCTGTGCAAAATCAGGTCTTTTGTAGAACAACTGCCGAGGCGCCTGGTGCTGGAACCTCGGCATATGGAAAAATCGGGGCGGCGAGCCAATTTCTGTGGCCATGGCTATCTTGTTTCTGAAAGGCTGCAAAAAGTGAAACACTAGTTTACTACACAATAATGACAAAAATCCTGCATTAGTATCTCCACTAACTTACGTTTACAAGAATTAATAACAACTTCATAAAACATTGTTTATTGGGAAGAAATATTTGCAGGTTCCTTTGAACAATTATTACTTAATCCCATGTGTCACATAACACTGACATTAAAGCGGTTAACTACTTTGTTCTCTATCAAGAGGAATTTTGTATCAAAACAGATACATAAAGTTTGCATTAACATCCTTATATTAGAACTGTGTGAGAAAAGAATATCCTCAGTAAAAACAGTATAAGTAAATGCAAGAAATGGTAAGACCCTTCAACAGAAGATATTTCAGATTCAATATACAACAGGAAACACTACATTAGTTACAAATTTATTTAATTATCAACGAGGAAAGAAGTTTTAAAGGGCTGCCTCAAAACCTTATTCTAGGACCTGAAAACAAAATTACATTCCCTTTACATAATTTATAGCGAATACACCACGAATCACGTTCTATCTGTAGGTATACTTTCAATTCCATTACCACAAAAAAAAAAAATTAAAAAATTTACCTATTTATCAAAGTTTGATAAATGTAACTGAAGATCACTCCCCCAACAAGACTCACTGAGAATGTTTAAAAAATGTGAGGTGCAGTGAAAAAAAAACTTCAATACGCATATTAATTCTGACAGAGGGCAATGAGATTAAAGCCCAATTTTTCAGTCTGTAAAACTTTTAAATGATGAGATTCTAGCAACATCTTCACAGCTGAAAACTACAATATACACTGTCATACTAACTTCATACTAAGCAATGACACACTCTGAACCAGTTAAAGCTAAAACTTAATTTTCACCTTGTACTCCTCTCCCATCCTGAACTTGGAGTTTGAAAAAAAATTTAAACCAAAATAAACTGACACTGTAATCCATGGAATGCAAAAAGGCTGAGAAATACTCCTTTGCATGAAGGCTAAAGTGTTTACACAAAGTGCATTTAATAAAAAGAATGGAAATAAAACTGGTAGATTTTTTTTAAAGTTGAAATAATCTGTTTGTAAATTCATATATGTACTTTCCTATTTAGTTAAAATACTTGTATCTTCAGTCTGAAAGAGTTGGAAAGTTCCTTCAACTGCCAGTCTTAAAGTTTTATCTCAGCTTTTTCATCCCAATAATTGAAAAATGTTTCTATTTTTTAAACAGCAAAATAAAGCTAAGATAGAAATGCTAAACAAAAGAGGGTTTAAAAGTATTGCATACTTTGTTTCTTTTTAACAGGTTCTTTATAACTACGAGAAGCAGGTTGCCCTTTAAATATCAGACAGTTTGTTGGAACAGGGCAGGGATTAAGGCTTTGCAAACTTACAAGTCATATGCTCCTTTCCTCTGCTAACTCAAAGCGCATCAGGCTGGCTATAAAACAAGCCACCTATGACATCTGGCTGTTAGCTACACAAACAATTCTAATGTACCAGGGGAAAAGCCAAACTAAAGCCATTACAACTATTCTCCATTCAAGACAAGTCCAAACTAAAATAGCATGTTTCCTTCAATGAGGTAAGGAAATTTAAGACCTTTGGCAGGAGTAGCATCTTTTATTAGACCAACTCAGGTAACTGGAAAAAGAAACCAGCTTTCAAATAAACAAACCTTCATCTTGTGGCTGAAAGGCACATTTGTCTGAAAGCTGCCCAATACCAGGTGGTCTAATAAGACACCACGTCTACCTCCAAATGCTGCCACATCTATACCACCATTGTAACAACATAATTGCTACAACGTTAAGCTTGTTTGAAACATGAAAAAGGTATTAAAACCTTCTCATGCAGGAAGTACGTCAAGCACCCCAACACTATCCTCAGTTCTCTTACAGCTAGTCAGAAGGCAGCTAACTTGTACAGAATGTTTCAGGTGTTAAATCTCAAAGGTGAAATTAAAAGGATGGTAGCACTTTTATGTCAAAAAAGAGAAAGCAGTTTCTTCAAACGAGCAAATCAAGCTGGCATTACACACCTAAGTCCATTAATAAAGTATTTTTAATTTATTTTCAAAGCTTATTCATTAGTCAGGCAAATAAGACAAAAATAAAACACCACACTAGAGAAAATTTCCAGTACAACTCTCTCTCTCAAGTCTAAAGATATGCACTCCTATACCAACCAATGTTTAAACCAGAGGGAAAGAATTTTTCAAAGCCACACATGTGTACTCTCTTATAGACAAGGCAAAAATAAATTTCAAGGATGAAGAATGCAGACAAAGCTATATGCTGAGGCTTCCAAAAACACTGATCAGATACAACTGCAAGAAAACATTACATTAAAATGCCTTTTTTAGAGAAACACTCCAAAGCAACAAGTTAATTAAATAATTTATTCTCATCTTTCAGAAAATGAAATATCCCAAAGAAAATTTTTCAGTAACTAAAATGGGTAAATAAAGCATTAGCTATGATATGGATCAATTTCAGTTGGGCATACTTAAAACTATCACAAGCAGCATCTAGCTTAGATTAGCATAAACAAGATTCACTCAGCATGCAACCAACATCAGCAAAAACTACTGTTTAAAGTGTAAATAATACACCCATTTAACATTTACGTTATCGGTATCCTACTTCGTGTTTTGTTGGGACAAACCAATGCCTCAACAGGCTCTCCTTTACAGCTTTTTGTATCAATCAGCTAAAAAAGCTTCTGAATTCAGTGTGTCTACAGCTGAAGCTCCCACTGTACTGGGAGAGTAAGTACAAACATGCAAACAAATATTAGAGGATAAAGTGTAATCCAGAGTATTAACATTAAAATTCCTATTTTAAGCAAAGTACCAAATTTTGTTTTTATTTTAGAATCCATCAACAAGGTTTAAATGGAAGACTCCATTTTTTTTTTTTCCTTAATGCACAGAACTAGAAGCAACAGCAGGATTTTTTCCAACATCAAGAATAGATCAGTTCTTATTTTATTGTTTCTGGATAGTAATGTTACCAATTAACTGCTATTCTCTTCTAGTTCATTATACTTTTATCACAATTTGAACTGTGAACTGAATTTCTGTACACCATTCTTTCATGCATCCTTATTGTTTGCAACAGAAGCATGACTTTCCAGAGAGCTGAGTGTCAGTTTCCCCCTTTTTGTCCCCACAAATACTCCTTCCAAGCTGACTAGCTGTCACACAGTTGAGGGGTAACCATTCAGTTAAGATGACGAAAGCCTGGAAAATATAATAAAATTGGGGAATAAATGAAGGCATATCTGACATGAAACTGAAGGCAGGAATAAGACCAGATAGAAAAAAAAAGCCCACCCCTCCCATCCGCACCAAACGACACAAGTTAGAAGAAACAGAGTAAAAGTAGAAGTAACTACAGAAGCAAAAGCACTAACTGAGGAGCAAGGTCAGTCAAGGCAGAGAGAGAGAACAAGAAACCTGGAAAACAGACACAGGTTAAAAAAAAAGTAAATTAAAAAGAATTTAGTTGAGAGAGACCTGGGCAGAAGAAACTGTACAACAAAACTCAAGCAGCTTGTGATGGGACCTGAGATGTCCACTGCTGTTCCTTAACTGACAACAAATACACTTGCAACAGAGCAAGCCTTTCATTAATTCCATAAGGATGGCAGGTTTACTAATGCTATCGAGTAATCAAGAGGGACATGGCTGTAGAACAGAGTCAAAAATGAAGAAAATGGAGGATGACCTTATACCCAGGGCATCTTGGTGTCACAAGATAATTTGTGGCGTTTGTTTGCTTTATAAAACATAAGACAAGTAACATATGGTATTAGCTCATTACAGAAAATGGTTACCACAGTTAATGTACTCAAATAAGGCTACAAAGATAACATTAGCATTTCACTTAATACCATTGTTACTTTATCATTTTATTTGTGTATGGTTGTTTCTTTAATACCAAAGTGAATCTCACAGTAAGTTTTGAAAATTGACGGATTTGGACTTAGCTACTTGAAAGCATGCAACCAAAGCAATTCACACACAACTTTATTAAATCAAAATAAAACAAATTAGGCTACTCAAACCAAAATAAAACACCAAACCACCCTTCCACGTTAGTTTAACCAGGTGAAGTTTGGAGACAAAAACAGAGTCATGGCTTATATTAAACCCATCACTTCTTACAGATAGTTCAGTACTAAAAGAAAAAAAAAAATCTGATTAATGTATAATCTTGACATGTTAAAATTATCACTAATGAAGTGCAATAAATGGTAACTAAAACGTGCTTGTCTACTTAGTAGTTATTTCTCACTGAAGTGAAAGCAACTTGGGTGCAGTGCAGTGAGTAATAATCTAAATACATCAAAAGAAAAGTATGTTTCCAAATGGAAGAACAGAAGGCTATTCTCCTGGAGAGTGCAAGCAGCCAGTTACTTTGCAAACCCTATGCTGTCCACTACAACAGAACATGTGACAGCTTAAAAGATATTCCCCTGAAACAGCAAAGGAAAACAGGTGCTAAAAAATTCCTGAGTCTATCTGTATACTTCTATTTTAAATGCGTATTAGACAGTTAAAGTACATGCAGGCTTTAAAGCAAGCGCTTTTACAGTGTAACAGAAACAGTTAAAATTAACAGCAATTATTTGCATTGCAATAGCATATAGAAGTCCAAAAC